>NC_141694.1:802521230-802781230 GCF_964263255.1 Lissotriton vulgaris | reverse complement strand
CCCCTCAATGCCACAGCACCCCTTGTTCACCGTCTTGGGCTGATAGGAGTTGAGGATTCCGCATTAGCCTGGATCTCATCCTTCCTTGAAGACAGGTATTTTCAAGTAGCAGATGGGTACTCCACCTCCAAGGCTCAAGCACTCAAGTGTGGGGTGCCTCAGGGATCCTCCCTGAGCCCCACACTTTTTAATGTGTACATGGAACCACTCGAGGATGTTGTCAAGCCTTTTGGAATTAAATCAATAGTGTATGCTGATGACACCCAGCTCGTCGTTTCCCTCAACCAAGCAGACAACGCCCTCTCTAATCTATTCAGTTGTCTGGAAATGGTACACCAGTGGATGTGATTGTGTTCTTGCCTCAGGGAGAGAGGAAGGGCATTCCATAGTCTGGGGGCGTTGTACGAGAACAGGCGACCGCCTGTTCTGGACTTCCTAATTCTGGGAACGTTTGCAAGGGAAAGGGAGTTTGATCTTAATTGTCTACTAGACTGTTGTTTTGTCACAAGTGGCCTGAGGATGGGAGGGCCTTCATTGTGCATTATTCTATGGGCTATGCACAAGGACTTGAAGTTGACACGTTCCTTTACTGGCAACCAGTGCAAGCTTCTAAGGGCTAGCTCGGCCGAGTTCCTCGCTGCGGTTCCTGTGAGGATTCTTGCGGCCGCATTTTGTGCACATTGAAGTCTGTGGACTACAGAGGCTGGGGCCCCCAGATAAAGGACATTTCCATAATCCAATCTGGAGTTCACCAGCCCCTGCATTAGGAGCTTCCTGGAATGGAGGGGGAGTAGATGTAGAATCTTGCGTGCCATCTTTATAAGGCCGAAGCAGGTTCCCGCGGTTTTCCTAGCTTGAGTCCTAAAACTGAGCTCCTGGTCCAGCCATATCCCAAGGCTCTTTACTTCGGGTTTGGAGGATGGCGGGGTTCCCATGCATGATGGCCAGGGAAGGGGAGTGGGGATTTTCTTAGGGTTTCCCAGGAGGAGTATTTCTGATTCCTCCCCGTTCAGTTTTAATCGGGACTCGCACATCCACTGGTGTACCTTTTCCAGACAACTGAATAGATTAGAGAGGGCGTTGTCTGCTTGGTTGAGGGAAACGACAAGCTGGGTGTCGTCAGCATACATTATTGATTTAATTCCAAAAGGCTTGACAACATCCTCGAGTGGTTCCATGTACACATTAAAAAGTGTGGGGCTCAGGGAGGATCCCTGAGGCACCCCACACTTGAGTGCTTGAGCCTTGGAGGTGGAGTACCCATCTGCTACTTGAAAATACCTGTCTTCAAGGAAGGATGAGATCCAGGCTAATGCGGAATCCTCAACTCCTATCAGCCCAAGACGGTGAACAAGGGTTGCGTGGTCCACCGTGTCGAAGGCGGCACTCAGGTCGAGGAGGATCACTGCCACTGATCCTCCTGCGTCCAATATGCCCCTGGCTTCTTCGACTACTGCTAACAGTGCGGTGTTGGTCCATTGTCCTGGTCTGAAGCCTGTCTGGGACTGGCGGAGGAGGTGATTGGTTTCTAGGAACTCAGAGAGATGTTGGTTTGCTACTCGCTCGGCGATTTTGCTGATAGCCGGTAACAGTGAGATCGGTCTAAAATTAGATGGGTCTGTGGGGTCTAGATGCGGTTTTTTTATGAGAGCCTTGATTGTGACTTTTTTCCAGTTTGCCGGGACTGTGCCGTTTTTGAAAGAGGCGTTGATCAAATTGGTGAGAGGGGGGGCTATGGTGGAAGCAACTAGCTTCAGTTTACTGATCGGTGCTGGATCTGATGGAGCACCGCTTTTGACTTTATGTAGGACGTTAAAAAAACGTTTCGGTGGTGATTTGGGGGAAGGAGGATAGCCTCGGGGTGTCTTGGCGGGGGAGGTGGTTAGGGGGTCCTAGTGCGATCGGAGCAGGCGGGAGGGAAATCAGGATTTTTTCGATTTTTTTCGAGAAAAATTCGGCCATCTGATTACATTTTGCGCCGTCCAAGTCTGGTAGTGACGGTGGGTCCTGAATTTTGGTTAGGAGCTTAACTATCCGATAGGTCTCTTTTGCGGAATTCGCCGCTGAGGCTATTTGCTCCTTGAAATGGGAGGCCTGAGCTGTTTTAAGTGCGTTTTTATAGAGCCTAATATGGATTTTATATTCACTTCTGTCTTCTGGGTTCCAGTTCTTTCTCCATTGGCGCTCAAGCCTTTTGCCTTCCTTTCTTAATTCGCGTAGTTCATCAGTGAACCACGGTAGTTTGGAAGATTTCCTGGAGGAAGGGAGAGTTTTGAGTGGCAGGACTGTGTTAAGGGAGTCGCTAATCCATTTATGTAATTGGATTTCAGCTTTAGACGGATCTGGGTCTACTGAAGGTAGAGTGGAGGACAGAGAGCGTTCCCATAGGATTGTGTCTAGTTTTTTCCATGGGCGTGAAGGGGCCCGGGGGCGAGGAATATCCGCCATCTTCCCTGGAAGTTGGAATTTAAAAGGAACCAAGAAGTGGTCTGACCAGGGAAGGGGCAGGGGAGTTTGAGCAGATA
Source organism: Lissotriton vulgaris (assembly GCF_964263255.1). Taxonomy (NCBI): domain Eukaryota; kingdom Metazoa; phylum Chordata; class Amphibia; order Caudata; family Salamandridae; genus Lissotriton; species Lissotriton vulgaris. The sequence goes on along the minus strand of NC_141694.1, from coordinate 802,778,705 downwards.
GTTTTGAAAGGTTAGAAAAAATGGGATCCAGTAAACGTCCTTTCGTATGAGTGGGATCAATACTGAGAAGTTGTAGATTAAGGGAAATTAAATCGTTTTTTAAATCTGCGGCGAGTTTGTTGCCTTGATCATCGAAGTGGAGATTTAAGTGTCCGAGGATTGTAAAGTTTGGAGTCACACAGGCCAGAGAGGATATGGCATCCATAAGTGAGTTTATGAAACGCCCTACCGGACCAGGGGGGCGGTAGATTAGGACCCCAGATAGTGTGGTAGATGGCGGTAGGTGTAAAGAGAAAAGAACATTTTCACTGTCTAGGATGGGGCTGTCTTTAAACTGACAAGCAAGGTTATCTCGATAGATAATCGCTGGATTACAAATGTCACAAAAAGATGTTAATATTTCACTTCTGTTCTTGGATTTTCATCACAATAAAATACAGTGAACATTATCTTCCCAAAAGTTATTTACAAAAGTTTAAGCTATTGCTATTATAAATTACAATAACTTTTATTTAACTATTAATTATTAAAAAAAATAAAAGCCATTGTTATTTGTAATATTAATAAATCTAACTCATGTAAATACAGCACATATTGCATTACAAATGCTATAGATGTCACGTTTGCCAAAGTTAAAACTATTGGGATTGTAAATGACAAAGCTATTAATTTCGCTATTTTCAAAACCAACACATAAATAAAAAATGTTCCATTTACAATTCCAATACCTCAAACTTTCCTAATGCGAGACCTATTGCATTGCAAATGCTTTTTTTTATCTAAGTGAATATTTCAAAACATGCTCTGTCAGAGACCCCCACCCCCTTATTTTCATAAAACTTCCCCTAAGCAGTGTTTTGCGGAAAGGCAATCAGCATGTGGGCCACTTTTTTTGTTTAGTGCCCCCGGGGCCTATTTTTGATCCCAGTCCAACCCTGATTGGGGGAGGGCGGGTGATGATAAGATAAAGCGAACTGATTAGTTGGGTAAGGCGGAGAATTAGAAATGTTTCTGACACACATAATGATCGTGCCCTTTTTTCAGAGATGTGGTGCAAGTTCCACTAGATGGCAGCACATCCACGTAAAAGCGCCACCATTGCTCAAAGTCTGACTGAAATGGTGAGCGGTTCAGTCAAACCTATGGATGCAGTCGAGTAAAAAATGATTCTACGGTTTTAGTTCGGTGTTTACTATGTTTTCTTCGGAGTTATCTGGATCTCTTTTCTCAAATATTTCCTTAATAGATTTTTTCACATGAAGAAAGGTTTTCCATGCAATAAGTATACACTTTACAACATCAACCCAGGTTTTGACAAGCAATGTGAGCGAATGAAGTCTTTATTATCACTTTTACATAAGTTATTTATATCAGACTGTCTTTACACTATTGGTGTTTGGGCTGCCCGGCCATTTTAGGGATCTCAATAGTTACAGGTTTGATATGGGGGACGGAGGGGGTGAGAGTCGATTTAATGATATCCATTTCTGTGATGGGATCCAAATTACACTTTCAATCAAGATTCCAGGTCAATGCAACCCTATGTGGGGCACGAAGACGTGAGGTGTTGTAGAACTTGGGGCCATATTTATGGCAAAGTGGCGCAGCAAGTCCCTGCGCTGTGTTGCGTGACGGGTAAAGGGCAGGAATGCACCATATTTAACAGAATACAACACAATCCTGTCCTTGCCTCTGGGTTGGCGCCGCTTTGTCAGCCTAGCGCCAACGCAGGCACCATTGCACTATGTTTCAAGGGTGCCTGTGTTGCAGACAGGATTGCTTTTGTGCAGGAATGGGCACCTTCTTGTACAAAATCAATTGTGATGGGCAAATTCTTCTTTCCACATGCGCTGCAGAATGGAGCACACAGAAGGAGGAAGTAAAGTGGAGAAATAAAGCTATTTCTCCTTGTTAATCCTCACCTGAGTAGGTGTATCTTTTTAACGCATCCTCTGGTTTACAAGTTCTTTTAAATCTGGGGATGCATCAAAATCCATGGGAACAACCACACAACGCCCATGGAACACCTACCCAGGGCGGAGTAATGCAACACAGTGATTTGCACTGCGTTACTCCCGGGTTTTGGAGCCACTCAGAGCCACGCAAAGTGGCTTTGCGTGGCTTGGAATATCTGTCTTAAGGTTTGCGCCACTCTAGAGTGATGCAAATGGCCTCATGAATAGGCCCTTTCATATTTAGTTTTGTTTACATCAAGACCGAAATCTTAACCGCATGGTCATGAGACTTATAGAAAGTCCCCGACCTATCGTTTCTGCTGCCCTAGGTGAAAATACCAGGTACACACCATCACCCATCTCCCGTTACCTATCATACAAACACCCACACACAACACACCAAACAAATTACTTAATTGATATATACATCGCTCCATAAACTCTGATTATTAATAATAATTCATATGTATTTGTGGTACATGCAGACTTCGTAGCTATTTAAAACTAGATATATAACTGCAGCTACCCAAATGCCTGTGAGAAAACCTTTGGAGCAATGATGGAACCAGTGTTTAATTTGTCAAAAATAAACATTAGAAAAACGAATAACTGGTAGGTGGAAGCCCTCTACACCTGGCACCATCCAATGACCCAGACAAGGATGTGAAATGTCAATATGGGCGCCGCCTCCAAACCATCATACTCTTCTAAAAGAGACAACTTGGTCACCTCAAGCTGTAATAGCCAGGGTTCACTGGTGTTTCTATTTTTTTAATGCGTTTTGAATTGTTAAAGATGTTGCGCTTGCACTGTTTAAAATTAGATAGGCAGCGCCTCCAAGTGGCGAAATGTCATAAAAAAGTTATGAAATAAGTGCTGGTGCTGAGCAATGACAAACACTGGCACAAATTACGCACTGGATGAAGTACAATTTATTGAATGAAGAGATTACATTAAGAAGCTGTGCTCTCTTAATGTTATCATATATTTTGATTACCAATCGAACTAATATTAAAAATGCATAGAAAACATATGGTAAATTAAATGTGGGATTATATTTGTTATTAGCGCTAAGAAACTGCCTCTCATCTACATCTACTTCAACAAATGGTAAAAATAATAACTAATATATGTGTAAATATTTTAATGCCCTTTTTTTTACATTTTGTTAAGTCAGTTATTTCTTTATCACTTAAATGAATAATTGGCTTAGACTTCCCTCATAGGGAGTGAAAACAGTTGACGCAACCTACCTATTATTTGCTTAGCAAATTTAAAATGTGTATTTTTTCATTCTCACCAAGTAAATAAAATGTGCTATTGAAAAACTGACACCATGGCAATGATGCAATCAAGCTGGGATGAAATGGTTTCTTCCAGGAGTGTGTAACCATTAATGGTACAGCAGGAGCAATGGTACCAGTGCACAGGTGTGTTAGAGGCCTCCTGCACTCACAATTGTTCCTCTCGTTTACTACCACACGATAGGGAATAAATGAATGAATTTATTTGAGTCAATTAAAATTTATACTATTAGCCACAAATTAAAAAAATCAATAGATAAAATCAGTTAGAACACGTGAGCAGAAACCACAAATTAGAGAAATTTTGTAAAATACATCTCTATAGCAAAAAGTAAATAAATATGGTGTAAAAATATGGATCCTGCCACAGTGGCGGTAGTCCGTATTCAAGCCTTTCGCTGCCTGATGGCGATGAAGATCATGTTAACAAATTTCCGGAAGCGTACCAAGTGCATGGGCAAATTTCCCAAAGGGTACCAAATGCACGGGAACAGTAGTAGTCATTCAAAATTTCAGCACATCATTGCAGGAGGAAACCCCATTCGACTACTTGAATGCCGGTTTTAATAAAATGGGGCGTGCAGTTAAAAACTCTGGGCAACAGCAAAGCAGGGTAACCATGGACTCTTTTCTATACTCTCAGAATCTGCAAGGCCTGCTGCCTGATGTTGCTGCCCACTCTGGTCGAAATTCATTAATTGGAAGGACCATGAGTCTCCCTGTAAGGATACAGTGCCTGGTCTTGGTTAATACTGACTTTATGGCTGCATGGGCTTTTCCCCATACGTTTTTATGATTGGGCCACCATATGTGATGGAAAATTTTAGATGCTAAGTCGACTTTCCTCGAAACGTGTGCAACCAGTTTCCCCAAGATTAATTTTGTGCGGGGATAAGGAACAATCACTAGTATATGCAGTAGACCTTTGTACTCTCTACCATTCCTATGTGACTCCTAGAGTATATCCATTCGTATTGCTTCCCTATGTATATAGAGATAACTCTAATCACTAGTATATGCAGTAGACCTTTGTACTCTCTACCATTCCTATGTGACTCTTAGAGTGTATCCATTTGTTCCCCTTCCTTATGTATATAGAGATAACTCTAATCACTAGTACATGCAGTAGACCTGTTTACTCTCTACCATTCCTATGTGACTCTTAGAGTATATCCATGTGTATCCCTTCCTTATGTATATAGAGATAACTCTAATCACTAGTATATGCAGTAGACCTTTGTACTCTCTACCATTCCTATGTGACTCTTAGAGTATATCCATTCATATCTCTTCCTTGTGTGACTTTACATCTCGTACATTTGCAATTCTTTCTGTTTGTATCTTTTATGTAACGCATGTAATCCTTAGTCCTTATGTTTTGCAATTGGTTCTTATGTAAAGCGCTCTGACACCTTCGGGTAAAGTTTACGCTATATAAAATCGCATTAAATACATTTTTTTTTTAAAAACAGTGAGGGCAGTCCGCATGTCCAAATTAACATCTAGATCAAGAGACGCTTTTCTATGAGATAGAGACCATCTATTGGTCGGAATGATGAAAATCACTTGAGCCTTTTTTAAGGTATCTGGTTTGGCTCGTTGTATGGCATAATAGTACATCAGGAAGGCAGCCTTACATTCATGGTCTTATCCATGCAGCCCAAACTCCAGGCGAAGTAGCAAGCAGGATGCCCCCAGGTAAACGTGTTGACCATAGGAAATGTTGGGTAGCAACATCGCCTGCATGACTCTCAGGATGGCCTCTGCTGAAGGGGAGTAAAGCTGGTGATATCTCCATAAGGCAAATGTGACTGCTTGAGCCTTCCTGCTAATTTGTTTAAGATATACACTTGTTTTCCCTGTGCCCATAAACCAGACAATTCTACTTAGATGTTTGAAAGATCGAATGGTTGCCCAGCCCCCATTTGAGGTGTCTCTTGTTGTAGCTGCCAAAAATCTTCACCTTTGGTAGATCTGGATTAGCCACCAGCTTGTTCATAGTATTTATTGTAAGTATGGAGCTCATTAAGAGAGCGCTGGTATGGAGCTCATTATGAGAGCACTTGTATGGAGCTCATTAAGACAGCTCTGCAGACCAAATCTTGTGTGATCCAATAGGAGCAGGTCATCAGCGTATTTATTTATTTAGCATAGTTTTATAGCTCGAACTCGACCCAAAGGTATTGGAGCTCTTTACATGAGTACCAGTTACGTTACACAAGGAGGACATATTCATTTTTTGGTAGGCACAGAGAGATTAAGTGCTTTGCCCAGAATCCCAGGATGCTGATCCAAGGCTCGAACTTGTTTCCCCAGCACCAAAGTCGGCAGCTCTGGCTGTGAGGCCACACCTTCTCCCCTAATATTGCATCATTGGAAGCCTAACAGGGCCGACTGTGTTTGCCTTTGCTAATGGGTGACCTATGTAGGCTGTGTAAAGGTAAAACAACATAGCGGTTAGAACACACCCTTGCTTTAAGCCCTATGTGGACAGGATTTATTTGGTCGCTGAGTTGTCTGAGTCAGTCTTAACACAGAACCATGTGTCACAGTAAAATGAAATGATTGCTCTAAGTCAAATGACAGGTGTGCCCCAATCCTGTCAGCTTTGCCCGTAGTTTATTGCAGTCAACACTATCAAAAGCAGCAGAATAGTACACAAAGCACGTGGATAAAGGCAGCCGAGAATGCAGAGAAGCGCTCTAGGCCAAATATGACTGGGTGACTGTATTGACGATGATAGAGGAATGCTGTCTGAATCCGGTTTGATAAAAAGGTATAATATTAGCTTCAGCAACCCCTGCCTCAAGCTCATGGAGTAAGATTTTCACGTAGGTTTTAGCCTCTATATCCAATAGTGCAGTTAACCGATAATTTCCTGGGATGGGGTTACTCCCCTTTTTATGAACTGGATGGAGATTGATCTGTTCCAGGAAAGCGGAACCCCTGCCAATTGAAAATTGTCTGCGTACAAATAAACCAATCAGTAATCTTATAAAGCATGACTACTCACCTGTGATGGTCTTAAGGCGCTATAGGTGGATGCCTCCCCCTGCGGTTTATTCAAATTGGGCCAGGTCTTGAGGTCCTTACTGAATTGCAGCAGCGATGGTGTTTGCCTGAGGTACAGAGGAAGGGTGTTCTAGGACTTTGCAGCAAGGTTCGAGAAGGATCTTCCTCCAGCTGTGGTCTTGCAGGTCCGTTGGATGGTGGCTAGTGCCAGTTGAGTGGAACGTAGATGTCTCATGGGAGTGTAGAAAGAGAGGCGCTGGCTGAGGTATGCAGGTCCAGCGTTGTGGAGGGGTTTGTGCTTGAGGAGCGTGAAGGTGATTCATTCATAAATGGGTAGCCAGTGTAGGTCTCTCAGGTGGCTGGTGATGTGGTTGGATGTTCAGGATGAGTCAGGTGGAGGCGTTGTGGACATTCTGTAGTTTTTTCTGGAGTTTCTGGGCGGTGCCGGTGTAGAGTTTGTTGCCATAGTCGTCTGCTGCTGACGAGCCCATTAGTGACTGCTTGGTTTTTTGCCAGTCCTGTGGACCTGCCTAATATATTTATTAGGTTGCACTTTGGGAACTCCAGGTCAAACTGTATCATGACTGGATAATGGTAGCTTTCTATGTGTTCTGTTACAGTATAGGATTTACATCTGGCCAGTAGTGATACATTTACAAAGGTGTAATCTGGCATAGTAATGCCTATGAATGAATTTATAGGTATATCAGCAATTTTATTGCTGGTTTGATTGCAGTGCAAGGAGGTAAGTTCATAGGTTTTTAACCTCTCTGGTATGTCCCCCACTGAGAAGGGGCTATAACTGTGGTACAATGCTGCTATACTTTCTAAATTATGTATGTTAAAGTCACCTGTTATTATAATCTCTTGGGTGGGAAATCTGCAGACTAGGTCGGTAAACACGGAACAGAATGATGACATCATTACGTTAGTTACTTCTGTGGGTGTTCCAGTACACGTTGATTAATGGTACTGGGTTGACCTTGTTGAGTTTACATCCCTTATGTATGGCTGCCAGAAGTGATGGACAATCCCTTTCAACTGTCTTGGACTCAAGATTAGCAGTTGTGGCTATGTAGATTGCTAGGCCTCCTGACAGACGACCAAAGTGATTTGGTTTGGTAGCCAGTTTGTTTAAATCATGGAAGCCTGCTATCGGAACTGGTGACCGCGCTCATGTTTCCTGCAAGAAGAGGAGATCAGTGTCCTTAATATATTTTATCTTGAGTTAGCATCTGCCTTAGGCCTACTACATTCCAGGAAATGGTAAAGTTGGACCTAAGAAGAGCAGTTCTCGCATGCAAGCCTTTGTTGGCGGTACTAGGAGCAATCTTTAGACTTCTGGCTTTGTTTTTTGAGTAGGTTTGGACTGTGCGTTTTGCCTGCTGTCTCTTGTTTGAGCAGACTTGGATCCTTAGATTGGTCAGCCAATTGGAATTTAGAGCTCCATTTGCACCCCTTAAGATACCTTTAATCAGTTTGCGTTTAGGTGAAAAGCAATTGCTGTTCAAAATGTGTGGGTATTTTTCTGGTTCCATGGTTTGCATGTCAATGATCCATTGTGCAAATGTATGTATTGCAATAAGAACTTGGGTTGCAATTGACAGGGTTCTCCAAGTTACTATCGTAGATTCAACGTTTGAAGATAAAGGAAGTCTGTCAAACTGGAATCCAAGACTGTCATTAGTTGGGTATTGGGTCAGAGAAGGAATGTGATGCAGAAGACAAAGGATGTTTGCCCTGTGCAAAGTGTCATTCTGGGCTCTCGGTGTGTATGTTGGAGTGGAAATTGCTTTCAGTGATGCTTGTGAATCATCCCACACCAGATTAAGTTCTGCCTTTGTAGAAGAATCTTGCTTTAGGTTGCCTACACTTTAAGGATTATTCAAAGAGAGCAACCATTCAGATTGTGGTAATTTGGGGGTACACCACTAGCATACATGTCTAATGTTTCTTGAGAACTGTTTTAGTGGTTTGTCTCAACAGAATCATTGACTGGCCAGTTACCACTCGTCAGAGTCAGCTGATAAAAATAGCTGCTGGCAGATGACCTGGGGGGTGAGACCATCGTGAGCTAACCTGTAATCTTGTCTGAGTGCATTTCTGATGATTGTTAATGATTGTCCGCCAGGGGGATCGTATTTCACGGCTGGACCAATGAGATTTTTTAACTTAGCATTACTTGGGATAGACTTTTGGAGAATAGGGTCATTTTTTATGAATCCTAGGTGCAAGAATTGCAGAATGAACAGCTAGATGCATGTCCGCGTGTGCCTGTGAAGTGGAGCACCCAATCTGAGATGATGGAGTGATTTGTATACATGCCAAAGTGAAATCGACACAGATACTGGTGAATGCTCTCATGGAGACTCATATATTTGTAATCACACACCTGATGTTTGACAGGGGCGGGCATGCCTGAATGGGTGCGCCACTCAAGCGTGTGTACTTTAGAGAATATGTCACTTTGTTGTCTAACTTGCCCTTTTGGTCCAGACATTTTTTCAGGTTCGGGTGACCAGCAGCAGTGATATGGCTGCTGGTATATTGTGATATTTAAAATACACTCAGAAGCGTTGCTTACTTGCTTTAACTGATTATACCATTTGGGAATTCCTACTGACGTTGCCAATGTACTAACGAGGTACGTGGGCTGACCTTACACCACTGTTTGGTAGGGTGCAACACGCCCGTCTTGTATATGGGTTATGTTTAACCTATAATTTTAAGTACCTTACTTTTTTCTAGAAGTCAATCCATGACAATAACCAGAAGGGTACACTTATATCAGACCAAGGAGTGATACATACCAGGCACTAGGAATCTTAGGAATGGTCCTGTGTGTCCCAGAATTTGTGACTTTTGGATACCCTTCGGGACGGAAGTACAACCGAAATTAAGGTTGGTTCCTTTTAGTTTCCACTAGCAGACTTTATAAACCCCACTGGGCACTCAGTCGGAGTACTTATTTCTCCATGTCCTTTTTTTTCTATTTATCCCTAGGTTCTGAACTGAGGGACTTCGGGTATTTTCCTTTCATGTGTTTCCTAATTGATAATAGACAACATTAAGGGGGTGTCTTTCACTGGTTTGAATTATAGCAGAGTCACAGTGTACTGGGTCACAAATGTCACATTATGGTTTCTCACCACGTTTGTTTTCCTTTCTGTTAAGAAGTTACACTTCAGGGAACTCTACCGTTCCAGATAGTCACAGACCACAACGGTAGCCTGGATACAATAGAATGGGTTTCCACAGGTTCAAGTAGGCAGCATGAACCAAACTCTTTCTGATGCAATGTCACATTGGGAGTGTGTCTTTAGTTGTAACCTTTTGGATACTTACTACTTCTGTAATGTATGTTCATATGTTTCTTAGCCCTGAAGAAGTCACTATTCACAGCAGTAGAACGCGACGAAACATGTGTTGGCTAAGGATATGATTATGTTAGCGCCTTGAGACCCTACGGGTAGGTAGTGCGCTCTATAAATGTCTTTGATTGATTGATTGCCCACAATAGCATAAATAAATTGAATTATTTGATCAAACAATGGACCAAGAATTTTCTTACATTGTCATTAACTTGTTTAATATACTTTAAGTATGTGCAGGAGACTGTTGTGTTGTTCTGAAGAAAGTGAAGCTTGATTTAAAATAAGCTTTGATTGTCTTTGCTTGGATGTTGGGTGAAGAGCTCACCTGTTGTGCTGCCTGCCTCTTGTGCGCCCCTCCCGCGCGCCACTCCTGCCTTTATTTGTTTTGCTTTGTTTGTTTCCTACTACAGTTTGCTGTAATAACAACATTGCCTGCTTGCTTTTTGTGCCTCATTCTAAAATTGCTAATTGATAGCCTGTATGGCAGTTTCCACTTCAGTTGGCTCGAAAAAATCTTGTGTGCCTTGTCTACTTTAGGGCGAGGCTGGGTGTAGCCCGCATTGATAAAAAAAAGTGAGGGGCTTAATTGATGTCAGTAGCTAGCCTCTGTTTTGGAGTTGCTGCCACCTTCCCCCTAACTCTGAGTTTCTATCCTTCCGGCCGTCGGAGATTTCTCTGTGCTCTACAGTTTTGGTTGTTCTTTTGGAAGGGTGCACAAGCACAGCATGAATACACCAATGACCGTAACCGTTGGTTGTCGACATGAGGCCAATGATTATACAGGCACAGGCCAAGCTGATGAGAGCTCTCTGGTGCGGAGTGAAGAATCAAATGTAGAAGGCATGTATGTGCACAAGCAGTAGGTAGCTGGTGTCCCTAGCCTAGCTGACCTCTCCAACGATAGTACTGGAGCCAATTTTCCCTCTTTGCATTATGGCACTTGGCACCATTTCTACACCACTGGTTTCTTTGGTGGTAAGAGTTTGCTGCCCTTTAAATCCTCCCACCCAATGCAAATGTGTGGGCATGCCAGGTTATATTGTTTTTCCTGCTCAGTTCTACTCTCCTGTATTACCGGACTAAACATAAGCCAGACAGGAGCATATAGAGGGACTAATCGTAAACCCTTTTGATGCACCTGCCACGCCCACGCTCTTGCTTCTATAGGGTTGAGTCTTTGTTATAGACAGAGTCCAGTGAAACCCGGTAAGTTCTAATGCGCATGGTTCTGATGGGCTGCACGGAATCAATAAATTAGGGCATTTTTCTGTAGGAAGAAAGTTTAATAGTTTCTGAGGGATTTTTTTTCAGGAGGGAAAGAGATGTCCTTTTTATGTGAAAACCAGTCTGTATTGGTCATTTAATAATGCAATGGCCTTGTAATGTTTTTTTTTCTCCATAAAGGCTTTGTTGTAAAGTAGACACTGGAATCTTGAGCAAAGTATAACAATCGTCTTTATTTTACTGTTGAAGTACCCCAGGCAACCCCTGCTCAGAAATGCCCCCACAGGAAAGGTTTCACATCACCAAATTAACGTTCTGCTGTAGTTAGAAGGACCAAACCAAGAGATGGGAATAGGAGAGTGTGTGAGAGGGAGGGGGGGGGGGTCAATGAAAGAGTAAAAGGCAGAAGAGATGCAAGGGTAAAATGGGCAAAGTTACAACATGTTCCAGATGAGAAGTCCGTGGTAAAGGAGGTTCCAGAGTACAATAAGAAAGATGCAACACGAAGCAGGAAGGCAAATGGATTTAGATGGGAACACCATGTGTGTAAGCACCCGACAGTCCTCTTTATTCTGTTGCGCCTCTAAACAATGCTGTACTGACTAATCCTAAAATTAAAGGTTGTAGTAGGTGGACGGAAATCTCGTTAATAATTTTTGTAAGCCAATAATGTGTGATTGGATTTAACTAAACCTAAGACTCTTATGAAATAATTAGTTGCTATACTTTTTTCAAAATGTGTTGCCTTCTCAGTTTCAAAATAGTTTTATAGAGAGATCATTTCAGAGTGGAGTTTCAGTGGCTACCTACCAATATACAATATTTGGGATTGTATTACATAGAGATTTAGCAGACCAATTAATACATTCAGAGCTTTTGGCGTTGTAAATGACGATGTCTTTTACTTATGTGTTGTGGTTAGAAGTGTGGTGGATGTATGTGGTGTGGAGTGGAATATGTGGGTTGCATTCGAATTGTTAGTTGTGGAATTGTTAGTTGTGGAATTGTGTGGGGTGGAGTGGTAAATTGATATAGGTGAGAGCTGCACAGAATAGATAGAAAGGAAGGAAGTTAGAGCGGGATAGGTGGTTTTTCCAGGAAGTTGGGAAGGAAGTTGAGACAGTGGAGCAGAAAGTGTATGTGAGCAAGAGAGGAAAAGCATTGGCAAAGCCAATAGGCCTCGCCAATGGTTTGTAGCCATGCTGCACAGCGTCCACAATGCTTGTGCCCTTCGGTCCTCCCATCTGTCACTGTTCGCCATTCCATCCTATAAGCGGAAAAGAACTGGTGAAATCCGCTTTTCTGTGTTAGCCCCCTCTTTCTGGAACGCACTCCCTCTCAACATTAGATCGTCGCCATGCTACTCTTACTTTCTGAGACAATTGAAAACCTGGTTATTTTCTCAGGCCTATGAATAATTGATCTTCTGAGCAGCAGTTCACTTCCTCTATAAGCGCCATGAAACCATGTGGTGTACGTGTGCTATATAAATTCTTTTTTTCGTAAAGTAAGGGCGCTGACATTTTATTTTCAGCTGAGGCAAGCTTATGAAGCAACGGGGGAGGTACATACTTTTTTCCTGCAGAACAATAAAGGTTTCTCCTTTTGAGTGCCAAAAGCCGTTATCTCCAAAACGAAATGAGAATGTTGGGCAGCAAGTTCATAATGTATATGCAGCATCCATTGTTCCATACGGGGCCACAGCTAACGCTTCCTGCTACGTCATCCAGGGTGGTGGCCGGATGCAGGCTCAAACGCAGGTGAGGCAGAACTATAAAGCAAGAACACAACACTCCACGCAACAACAGACAAAAAAGCAGAACAACGCATTGCACACAACCTTAAAAAAAAACAATGATAAATGCAATATTGACATGGTTTACAAGTGTAGGCTGAGCATGTCTTGTTCGCAAAGCAAAACAATCTGTAGAAAATTAAAAAAGAACTAGTGGGCCGAAACTTACATACATAGCCAGAAGTGAAAGCCCACAAGTAATAGGGTCAGTAGACATAGGCAGGAGCCACACCCCAAAAGGAGGGACAAATATATGCGATCAACCACAGAAAAGCTAGGATTTTTGAAGGGCACACGAATGAACAAATAGAAAGCGATGAGCATGATCTAAGCCTACAGATCGCATTTCAGGGGCCATTAGGAGTCTCCATTGGCTCCCTGACAAGCAGTGTATTGAATTCAAGGCTCTGTGCCTGGTCCATAAAACCTTATGGTGTACCGCAATTTATTCCAGTGGTACTGTCATGGGCGACCACTAAGGTCTGCCAATCAGGCTTTGGTTAAAATCCCGAAATGGAGGAAGGCTAGGTGGGGTAGTAGATGCCTCTCCTACCTGGCTCCCAAACTCCGGAATAGGCTGCCCTCGGATATTAGATCTCAATCAGTTTGGTTTAAATTCCGAGGCTTACTAAAACCTGGCTCTTTCCAGCTTAGCAGTTGATCTCATCTTTTCAGGCTTATCCTTTCTTCAGTGTGTTCTTCAGCGCCAAGATGACTCGGCAATCGAGCGCTATATGAAGCCCCTACTTACTTACTTACAGAGTAGATACAGCACATGCGTGCTGCATAGGCTCGACCTAAAAAGGAAACTTGTGTGATTATTTCCAGGCATAATATGACTAATATATGGGATGTTACACATCTTTCATAATTTACACTTGAGCCGTGTCTGTGCCTAGGGGTTTGTACTGGAAGGTGTGCCTCAAGTACCACACTCCTGCAAGACATGCTCACTTCCAAAAACAGGTGTTGAATCAACTAGATATTTTTAGAGCAAGGATTGCTGAATACATCATCAGTGTTCAAAACATAGTAAAAATGGTGCTGCACAATTTTTAGGCATTAGTGCAACATGGTAGATGTCCACTTAGCATTGAGTTGTGCGATTCTTAATAAAACTGGTTCTGAAAATGAATGAAACATCATTTATAATGCGCAACTATGCCCAGTGGGCGTCAAGGCGCCTAAATCAAATAACCGGCTGTTAGCAGACAGAAACAGAGCCTACTGGTATGCCTTAATAAAAAGCCAAGTTTTCAGGGACTTCCTAAAGAGGTCAAGGGAAGGCAGTAGTTTGATTTCCAGGGGGAGTGAATTCCACATCTGAGGTGCCAGTATAGAAAAAGCTTTGCTCCCCCATCTAGCCTTCTTGGCTCTGGGAGTTACCAGTTGATTAAGCTCACTGGAACGTAGACATCTGCTCGGAACGTATCTAATGAGTAGCGATCCAAGGGCATCAGCCGAGCCTGCAGTTAAAGCCTTATATGTTAGGCAGAGGAGTTTAAAAGTAATCCTTGAGGGAATGGGGAGCCAGTGGAGGTTCTTCCTCGCTAAGGTCATAGATGCCAACCAAGGCAGAGCGAGAGCAAACCGCGCTGCCGCGTTCTGTATAACCTGCAAACGCTGAAGCAGGCCTGATAGTGATGAAACATGGCGCATCTGCTGGATCCATCAGACGGCACAAATCTCAGGAAAAACAAGATAGAAGCTCTAGTGAAACCCTGAAAATAATAGAGAAAAGCTGAAAACAAAGCTTAATTGTTGAGTTCAAGAAAAGCATCGTCTGGTTTGAAATTTTTTAGTTTGACACCAAGAAGGCGAGTTATCTAATTTTGATCAATTCTTCAAAGCAGAAGACCCTACTCTTCATGGAACTCAACAGTATTCTGCCCCTCACTGATCATCTGGTCAGGAGTCACAGAGATGTGTCTGTTACAGATACCATTTGAAAACATCAATCCACTTTGTGCTCTTATACAGAACATACCATCCTACCTGCAAGAGGTCTATATGGCCACTAGTGAAGAACTTTGGACTGATGCACACCAAACCAGCAATGATTACACATGAAGAATTAAGAAGGAGCTATTATAGGGACTGACCACTTCCTGAATGAGGTGATGCGCCACTGCACGGATAAGCTAAACATCGCGGAATCGGCTTACACCTTCACCTCTTCATGCACCCTGCATAACAGCAAATTTTCTGTGCTTATTAAATCAGCTATGTATTAGCTAACCTGCATAATGTTTAATAGAGGTCATGATCAATTCTCTAGGCTAACATAGGCAGGAATCAGATCCAACTAGCCTGTATCTTCAATTCTTCCCTTCCTCAACCTTAACACCATGCAAACAACTAGTTACTTCACAAACCATCATGATTTTGTATTAATCTTTAAAACAATGTCTTGCTTGTTACATTTCTTGTAGATTTTTGTTCAGGTTTTGCTGTTTTAAACTATGGGTTGTGAAAGGACAGTGGCCTAAAGTGTTAAAAAAACCTCAGACTGAAATAATAATAATAAAAATAAACCTATTGAGAGAAAGAAAAAAATCCATAAAGTGCCAACAAGCAGGTTCAGATGAAGAGAGAGGAAACTAAGCAAATATCAGCCCCAAATCACAGCACAGCAGTGAAAGGAGCACAGAAACAAGCAAAAGGGGTCTGATGGGCATGAAGCTTTTAGTTATTGTTCCAAGAATAACCAACAGTATTGGTGCAGTGCTCTGGGACAACCCTCTTACCATGTGTCCTCCGGTAGACCTTTTCTTTGCCACCTGAGAGGTGAAAGGAGGTCGCTTTAAAATAATACATTTTATTTAACAGTGTCATCTGTTTGGCTAAACAATAAGGACCAGAATACGTGACTATAGTTAAGAAAGTTTATTACAAGTTAGCAGTCAACTTAAGATAAGCAAATCTTAGCACAATGCTGTAAAGATACAGAATTACAAACTGGAAACTCAACCTCCTAAAGAAGTTTAGGTGTACCAGTATTAGACTAACTAGTAGTTCACTCACAGCAATACCAAACGATCAATAGCAAGATTTGATGCTCTGGCAAGAGTTTCTGGTTCTCTCTTCTATACATGAGTAAAATCTAAACTCATTTAAATTATAGTCCAAACTAAAAGGATGGTTCACAAGTCAAAAAGGTCTAAAAAATCAGGGGAATGCAGAAAAATAGGAAAAATGCTGGAAGGTGCGATCATTTCAGAAGCTCGGTCAAGAGTCTTCTTGGGTCAAGGAAATGAGTGTTCGCCTAAGCCACACTCAAGAAGTAATCAAAGGGAAAGCATAGAGGTATAAACCTCAATGCCCAAAGGGAAGTGTCCCTAACTCAGACAGTGGGAACAACAGTTATTACCACCAGAATTTCCATAGCAACACCCTTCTGTAACCAGAGACGTCGTTGTTCTTTCTGTTCTCGCTTTGTAAGCTGCTACTTTCACGAAATGTTCCAGGCTGAACATGGGAAACACATCGTCCTTAGCCCTGTTGCAACAGTGTTGAATAGAACTGTTCAGTTAACGCTCTGGCTCTGCGTGTTCTTTCCGAAGGTCTTCTCCTCAGGCTCTCTCTTTCACTAATACAGTAGTGTATCTATTCTCAAACTAACAAGCCATGTCATGTACCTACAAGGAAAAAGACATGCAAGCAGAAAATTGAAAACAGTATTTTATACAGAATGGAAAACAGGCCTAGTCAAGACAACTTTAACCATTATTTCAATGGTTCCCATTGAAATAATTTAATTGTCAGTACATTAGATAAAATTTACTCCTGGCATACAGTAAAATCTTGACTATGTGAGTACAAGTATGATGAAGAACTACATTTACATGAAATATTTGAAACATTAGTGCACACATTACATAAATTGTCATTTCTAAAGTAACTACATTTTCATAGTGTGAGGATGGTTTCTATTCAATCATGTGAACTGTACATGTCACTTAATGAGTTAAAGCACACAGTATATATAAATTATCTAACTCTACAGTGAATGCACTTCAATGATGATGTCAAGTGAAACACGTTACTTTGATAGCATTAGGGCACAGGAAACAAGTGATAAACGCACGTTTATGTTACATATTTGTGACGTGTAAGGGTACAGCCAAAATTACGCTCAGCCCGTTACCCCTCTGAACTTGGTACTAGTTTTAACTGGTGTTTCTGACAACCGCAAGCTTTGGTGTGAAAACAAGCACATACCATGAACAGCAGGTTGCTGACCTGCAGACGCCCTTGAGAATGTACATGTCCAACATTGTTCCAGCCAAAGGAGTTTAGACTACTTTTACTTGCATGGAAAGAAATCATAGATTAATCACAGTGCAGACATGATTCCCCCGGGCAGGAAGTAGAAAGAGACACTTTTGACTGTTAGTTCAACCGTGTTTCTCAGTTCAAAGTAAAATAAATGTCAATTGCCTGGTGTTATTAACTCAACGGTTTCAGGGGCGGCTCTACGCTCATGGCGGCCCTGGGCAGGAAGCGTAGGTAGGGGGCCCCCGAAAGAGGGGGTCCGGGCGTGGCGGAGCGGGAGACCAGTGAAGGGGGGGTGGCAAGGTGTTTGGAAGTGGAACAGAGCCGGACGCCACCAAATCCCTGCTAGGGGCTGCCACGCAAATATGTATCCATCCTCAGAGGATTAATATATTAAGGATATATATTGGCATAGCGGCCCCTGGGGTTTGGCGGCCCTGTGCAGGTGCACAGCTTGCACATGCCTAAGGCCGCCTCTGACGGTTTACATGTGCCATTGTTACTAAAATGTTAGGACGCTCTTGCAATCTAAAGTAGCGATCTATGATGTAAAGTGCCACAAATGGCAGTGTTGATTAGTTTTTGCCTGCATGTTTTTGCACAGAATGTTGCTCTGAGCATTTTACCACTGCCATTTCTCCTTGATGAGTTATGCAAAGGCGGAGTAACGGGTGAGTACAGATCAAATAGACTCACACATAATGAACAGAAATAGACTGTGTGTCAATTTTCAATTGGCGGCAGGATTCCACACAAATATTGGTCAACAGGAAAATCACATGATTTTTCACAGTGTTGTATATGTAATTTAAATGACATGACATATAGAAGGTGATTTACACATGGATAATTGTGTGCACGTACTGTAGGATGTGCCTCAAGTACAAATGCAGAGAACGTGTGTGATTTCTTTTAGATGAATGCTTTGCAGCCATCTACCTAGACTAGATGTTTCAAAGATTGTTGATGTCTAACGACAAAAGATCAAATCTTGCACAATCAAAAAGCTTATGTCTGCAGACCTTGTCAACTTGTTCACTGTGTAAAAATAGTGGCCTTCTACCTTTGTCACTACATTTAATAATCAATAAAGCAAGCCTGTGGGATTTTACCTGAAAATAAACATGAAAATGTGAACTATGCTTAGAGAGACCAATGTTCGAATTTAGGCAGGGTTTACATTGACAAGAAACATTAACTCTCCTTCTGGAGACACCAAGCATTTACTGTGGCTGGGTGTAAACAAAGATATATGTGCTAAATCCCATCCTATTGCATTTATCAGAATTGATAATGTATAACCCATTCACATTGTATTCCGGAAATGTTTCAAAATGTAAAGCCTCACCCTTTGGTATTTGTTATGGAGTTTACAGTGTAAATCCCTTCCAATTTCATTTGTCAGAGTTCAAAAGGTAAAACCCTCTTGCACTGCCTTTGTTTTGGGGTTCACAAAGTGAACCCCTAACCTATCGTGTTTAGCAATGAATTGCACAGTGTAAAAAGCACTGTACACTACATGAGGTTTTGGGAGACAATCGCAGATCCTGTAGATCAAGTCGGGATTACACAAATACATTTTTACACACAATTACACGCAGAGATTAATGGCCTGATTTACAGTTCAGCGAACAGGATATTGCATCACAAACGGGACGGATATCCCGTCCTCTGTATTACAAGCGCGGTAGGATGTAATGCCCTTGTAATAGGGCGGACAGGATATCCGGCCCTTTAGTAAAGGAGTATCCTACCCACCAAACTATATCCGGCCTTAAGTGATGTACCCATGAATCACACAATAGTGCTGAGGCCAGGATTCAAACCTGGTCCCCAAGGCAGCACCTCAAGCTACTAGGCTACATATCCTCCCTAAGGCCTGCTATCATCAGAAAATGTTCAGTGACTTTCTACCCTGTGCTCCAAAGGAGAATCACATAATGGCACTGAGAAACTTGGTGAACGTACTGTTAAATTGTATGAATGCTTTGTGTGTAGAACTCACTCCATTCCAAATTATTCGACAACATAGTACAGATTGCAGGAGTGGCCAATCTTAATCTAATACAAACACAGTTTTGCTGCTGCTCTTCTTCGAAAGTTTCATTGGCTTCCTGTAGGGTCTATGCTGACATTTATGATTCTTTGAGTGGTTTACACACCTCTCAATAGGAAGCATCAATTTGCCTGAAGCATAAATACACATTACAGTCAAGCTGATATGACCTTGTGTCCTAAGCATCAGAACTTGTATGTAATTACCTAATCTAGGACATTGAAGTGAGGAAACTGACGCTAAAATCAAGCTTAAGGAAAGAATTCACACTGTCCACTTGGGATCTTTCATCTCAGTTATTTTTCCATAAAGTGGTAAAAACTAATTTCTTTGGACATCTTGATTACCTTTGGGTGATATATTTTATCAGGTGAGTTTGTCTTTGGTTACATTAGTTTTGTAGAGCATGTTTTGTCAAAAAGTATAGGCTTTGCAGAGGATCTGATAAGTAAATTATGCATATTCGTTGTGACTGGGTGATCAGTCATGTCGGGTGAATACCCATGAAAGAGTGAAAGTGCTGCCTCGGTGGTTGCATATTGTGTCCAACAAATCCAAGTGAAGAAATGTAAACTGAGAGCCATATTAATGGCCAAGTCATGCAGTGCAGCAAGTCACCTGGCTGTGCTGCACTGAGTGACAAGGAAAGGGCAGGAATACGTGATATTTAAGTCAGTACTGTGCATTCTTGCCTTTTCCCCTGCACTGGCGCTCTTTTGGCTGCCTACCTCAAATATAGGCACCGTTGCACCATGGTGCAAGGGTGCCTGCATTGTAAGGAGGATTGTTTTTGTGCAGGAAGGAACACCTTCTTGCACAAAAACAATCCCCTGAGGTTTTTTTCCTCTTTCTATGTGTGCTGCAGAATGCCGCGCACATAGAAAGATGACGAAACAAGAAAAAATAAACATTTCTCCTCGTTACCTCTCACCTAGGGAGGAGGTTTTTGGCGCATTCTCAGGTCTACCACTTCTGGTAAATCTGGGGGTGCATCAAAATAAATGAATGTTGCGTGGGTACACCCACGTAACACCCATGGAAATGCATCCCTGTTACTGAGTAATGCAACGCAGCAATTTGCGCTGTGTTGCATTACTTGAGATTTATGAAGCCACTAAGTTAGGGTGGCCAGACATCCCATATTTCCTCAGAGGTTTTCAGAGGGCTGTCCCAGTGTCCCAACACTTTTTAAAAAATTAGAATTTAAACATTTTAAAATTCCCATTTGTTGGGACAAAGGTCAGGTTATTCTGCAAATCAGAATTGAAAGTTATACACTCCATTCACAAGTGCCTCTGTAGAGGGAAATGTTTTAATCTGTTTCTGTCATGCAGCACAGGAGAGGGGCGGCTGTATACTCCCAGCAGAGGGGAAACAGGGTGGGCAAAAGGGCAGGGGGAGCTCAGGGTGGAGGAGGTCCTGCCATAGAGATATATATACACACACAGTTACAAGCCTAGCCTGTTGGTGTGTATGTAAATATATTACCTACTGGCGGTCGCCAGTAGGTAGTTCTAGTTAGGACCTATTATCCATAGGAAAATCATAACATTCTTTTCCCAATAACTTTGGCGCCGGTTGACGAATCTATGCAAAATTTTTAAAACCTGTGGGGCGCTCCGGTCAGCTTCTATCTTAAAAGTTTCTTGGTGATTCGGCAAGCGGGTCCGAGAAAAGAGTGGGTGTCCCAAAACGTGTTTTCGCCATGTTAATTCCCGTAGGAAACTTTAGACACAGCTACAGCCCGAACTGCTGAACGGAATTTCACCAAATTTGGCAAAAAGGTAGCCCTTGGTTCAGAAAGTACTCTTTTTGTTAAATGGTGTAAATCCATTCAGTAGTACCTGAGAAATTTGAAAAAGAAAAATATTGATATCTGGGAGGAGCCTAACCACACATGTCATCATGAGATCTGATTGGCTGTCAGCACTTCATCCTGGAATTGCTTGCAGCCTTCTTGGGATCAATATACATGATAGTACCCCATTGAAATGCATTTTAGTGAATCGAAGATTTTGAGAGTTACCAAAAGGAGAACTATAAAGGGTGATAAGACTTTAGTTACATTAGAATTTATTTGTTGATGGTATCATACTAATTTCAGGAATTGTGGTGTGTTCTAAGGTGATTTTACCCTGTAATAAACCTTCTGCTGGGATATCATGAATCATGTTTGAGAGAAATCTATTTTCATATGCTTGTCCCCTAGAGTTTTGGAAGGTGCTCCAGAAGCTAAAATGAGGGCAAATTTTCGGTAAATTCACATTATCTTTCTCAGTCATGTGAGAAAGAAGTCTGACATTCTCAGTAAAACATGTACATCCAACAAGAGCAGAGACTGTCAGTTGATTCCTTTGTGTTCTACTGCAGCTTCCCAAAGTGTTCTAAAGAACAACTAGAGCGCTAACAGCCTTACTTATGACAAAAGTATGGCACACCTGAAGCCATCTTGATTGGAATAAACTGGCAACACTTAAAACATTTAATTTAAAAAGGAACAAAATGAGGGGGTTCATTTTGCCGTAGAAATTATGGTTAGTGCTGCAGAAAGAACATTTAGGGCATATTTTAAGTGAGATGTCAAATCCTCTTCTATTTCATTAGAAAATTCTGACATGTAGACTGAAACAATCACTTTCAATACCAGCAGTAGACTTCCAGTTAACTCCTGGCGAGCAGTAGTTTACTACAGTGATGTAATGAACAACTAGAGTGCTAACATTCTGAATTTATGGCAAATGTGTGACACATCTGAATGCCTTCTTGATGGAATCAAAGTAAAAAAAAAACTGAAAGCATTTCCTACTGAGGAGACTGCAGTAAATGAGAAAATTAGGAAACTTCATAACAAATAAGTCTCCCAAGATGGCCAAGAGAGAAAAAGGAGCCCAAACATAGCACAGATATCACCCAGATGTAGCCCACATATAGCCCAAAGACAGAAGTGTGCAAAACACTTTTTATTTTTACTTTTTCTGCAGTTTTATATAGTGCAGACTGGTCAGGTATTGGAGCGTTACATCTTACTTGTACCCCTTATTGCGTATTTTGCACAAAGTACATGAGATTGATCTTGCGAAACCTTGAACATTACGATTCTGTTAACTTGAAGTTGCTCTGAACCGGGCTTTGTAACACCCGTTTTTACCTACTGGTTTTAATTAATTCTCACTGTATTGTATTAGGAAAGAGGATTTACTGTTTTTATGTACACTTTTATGATCTATGTTTCTAAATCAGATCGAATAAAGTTTAATGAATTCTATGGCAGGACGGAGGCGAGGATTACGCATATCTTTTCTCACTTTATTTGCATAGCAGTTCAAAGAAAACGTAACACAACAATCATTAAAGAAAAGACTACACAATCCATGAACCATTAGGGGGGTAGTCTCCAAGGCAACTGAACTCCAATCATATCACAGTCCATCATATATAATATTGTGGCGTCCCTTCCACTTCCACTTTCTTCACCGCTCGTCAGTTAAGTGCATTCCTTGCATTCTTGGCTTAATCTGACTTTGTTGCTGTTTGTATAGTGGTTTCTTGTGCACGTTATTAGCATTATTGCCTTGGTATTGTTTCATTTTCCCTGCGCAGCAGGCTCTTGCCCAAGCGCGTTCTCCACCTCGCACTTTCTCCCGCTGTGCGCGCGGTGAGATCCTGTCAGGAGCGTCTGGTCCGAGCGAGGCAGCTCTGTCGAGCACTCCCGCTGGTCTTTACGCACGTTTGGCAATCCGGTCACTCCCTTAGTGTCCGCTTGATTCCCGACCAACGCTCGCCTAATTTTGACACCGTTACGGGGTGATTTCTCCACACGGCCACATTAATAATTGGTATTGCGCCTCAATCTATTTTTATAACAGCTTCGGGGAAAGCCCAGCTGTTGTAGCACCGGCAAGGGGGCTGCCTTAAGGATTTTACGGGCATTTGTTCTGTGCTCACACCCTCTGCTATCATGTCTTCTCCAGGAGAGCATTTTTACTCCTCCTACCAGGAAGTGGAGGAGGAATGGCCCCATAACTTCTCCCTCCAGCAGTGGACCAAGCCCTCTCTCTGTCCATTTCTAGGGCGCTGGCTCCTCTTAGGGTTCAGGTTGATAAGCTGGCAAAAAACATCCCTGGGGTGTTCAGTGACCCAGATCTGGTGGTGACGGGTCCCAGTAACTCCCAGATGGGGAAAAAAAGGACCATCAAGCAAAACGCGGGGCACTTGGAAGGATTTGATACATTTACGGAGACCTTCCTCAAGAGTGCGCGAACGCTAAAACATGCACCCTGTCAGGAGGAGGAGTAGCAGCCCGGAGAAAATTGCAACGCTGTCACCACTATTGTAGATCCCGACATCGGGTTACCCTTAGAGGGAGAAGGTGTATTGGAGGACGATTTCTCTTCCGGTGAGGATAAGGACTTGGGCATCTCTTGGGTCCAGAGCCCCACTCCTCTCAGTCCCCGGTTGGGGTCGGGGTCCACTCGGACATGTTCGAGCCTACCCAAATGTACCATCCTAGGTCAGCGGAGTGGACCCCGACGCCAACGTGGCAGAGTATGTGGTGGGGAAAATCCATCAACTCCTTGAAAGGAAGGTCAGGAATACGATGAGGGGAGAATGCCCCAGGCCCTCACTGAAGGGGAAGGTGGCACACACGCCTGAAATTGATGAGAAACTATGTACCTTTTTCTCCAAGTATATGGGGATCCCAAGAAATTAATTGATAGGTCTTGGAACCCAAATTATTCAATTGGCGGAGCGTTCAAAAGAGTCAGGATCCCCTTTCTCCACGGATATTGTGGCTGGTTGGGCGTACTACCCTAAGTCCTAAACCACTACCCAAACACCGTTGCACTACCCTAAAACCTAAAACACTACCCCCAACACGACACCCTACACTTCCCAAACATAACTGCACTACCATAAACCCTAAAACACTACCACCAGCACGACTCCCTACACTACCCAAACTCCACTGCACTACCCTTAACCCTACATCTACCCCCAGCACAACCCCCTACACTACACAAACATCACTACCCTAAACCCTAAAACACTACCCTCAGCACAACCCCCTTTCACTACACAAACACCACTGCATTGCCTTAAACCATAAAACACTACTCCCAACACGACCCTCTACACTACACATACACCACTGCACTACCCTAAACCCTAAATCTACCCCCAGGATGACCCCCTACACTACACAAACAGCACTGCACTACCCTAAACCCTAAAACACTGCCCCAGCCCACCCCTATGCTACCCAAACACCACTGCACTACCCTAAATCTTAAAACACTACCCCCAGCATGACACCCTACACTACACAAACACCACTGCACTACCCTAAACCCTAAAACACTACCCCCAGCAAGCCCCTTACACTATCCAAACACCACTGCACTACCCTAAACCCTAAAACACTCTCCCAGCACGACTCCCTACACTACCCAAACACCACTGCACTACACTAAACCCTAAATCTACCCCCAGCATGACCTCCCACACTACACAAACACCACTGCCCTACCCTAAACCCTAAAACACTACCCCCAGCATGGCCCCAACACTACCCAAACACCACTGCACTACCCTAAACCCTAAAACACTAACCCCAACATGACCCCCTACACTACCTAAACACCACTGCACTACCCTATACCCTAAAACACGGCCCCCTACACTACACAAACAGGACTACACTACCCTAAACACTGAAACACTTCCCACTGCATGACCTCCTACACTACACAAACACCACTGCACTACCCTAAACCCTAAAACACTACCCCTACACTACAAAAACACCACTGCACTACCCTAAACCCTAAAACACTACCCCTAGTATGATCCCCAGACTACACAAACACCCTAATCCCCTACACTATACAAACACCACTGTACTACTCTAAACCCTAAACCACTACCCCAGCACGGCCCCCTCACAACACAAACACCACTGCACTACCCTAAACCCTAAATCTCCCCCCAGCATGACCCCTACACTACACAAACACCACTGCCATACCCTAAACCCTAAAACACTACCCCCAGCATGAACCACTACACTACCCAAACACCACTACATTACCCTAAACCCTAAAACACTACCCCAGCACTACCCCCTACACTACACAAACACCACTGCACGACCCAAAACCCTAAAACACTATCCCCTACACTACACAAACAACACTGCACTACCCTAAACCTTTAAACACTAGAACCCATCATGACCCCCTACAGTACACACACACCACTGCACTACCCTAAACCCCTACCCCCAATACTACACATACACCACTGCACTACCGTAACCCTAAAACACTACCCCCAGCACATCCCCTACACTACACAATACCACTGCACTACAGTAAGCCCAAAACACTACCCCAGCACTACCCCTACACTACCCAAACACCACTGCACTACCCTAAACCCTAAAACACCACCCCCAGCATGGCCCCCTACACTATCCAAACACCACTGCACTACCATAAACCCTAAAACACTATCCCCTGCACGACCCCCTACACTACACAAACACCACTGGACTACCCTAAAACACTACCCCAGCACGATTCCCTACACTACCCAAACACCACTGCACTTCATTAAAGCCTAAATCTACCTCCAGCATGACCTCCCACACTACACAAACACCACTGCCTTACCCTAAACCCTAAAACACTACCCCCGCACGACCCCCTACACTACACAAATACCACTGCACTACCCTAAACCCTAAAACACCAACCCCAGCATGACCCCCTACCCTACCCAAACACCACTGCACTACCCTATACCATAAAACACGACCACCTACACTACACAATCACGACTGCACTACCCTAAACCCTAAAACACTACCCCTACACTATACAAACACCACTGCACTACCCTAAACCCTAAAACACTTCCCCCAGCATGACCCGCTACACAAACGCCACTGCATTACCCTAAACCCTAAATCTAGCCCCAGCATGACCCCCTACTTTACACAAACACCACTGCCATACCCTAAACCCTAAAACACTACCCCCAGCCTGAACCCCTACACAACCCAAACACCACTGCACTACCCTGAACCCACCTCAGCATGACACCCTACACTACACAAACACCACTGCACTACCCTAAACCCTAAAACACTACCCCAGCACTACACCCTACACTACCCAAACACCACTGCACTACTATAAACCCTAAAACACTACCCCCAGCACAACACACTACACTACACAAACACCACTGCACTACCCTAAACCCTAAAACACTACCCCCAGCATGACTCCCTACACTACCCAAACATCACTGCACTACCATAAATCTACCCCCAGTACGACGCCCTACACTACCCAAACACCACTGCACTACCCTAAACCCTAAAACACTACCCCAGCATGGCCCCTACACTATCAACACCACTGTACTACCCTTAACCCTAAAACAGGATCCCCAGTACGACCCCCTACACTACCCAAACACCACTGCACTACTCTAAACTCTATAACAATATCCCCAGCACGACCCCCTACACTACCCAAACACCACTGCACGTCTTTGTGAGGAAACGGAACAGCCTCTGTTTCCTTACAACAACGTGGATCGTCTACATGTTTTTTAGAACGCATGGTCATGTACCATACATACCTTTACAACAAAATTTGTTGTAAAGGCATGCGTGGTAAATGACCATGCGTTCTAAAAACAAATGTGTAGTAATGATTTTGCGATGTACAACGCATGCATTGTAATGGTATTGCAAAGTAAAAAAAGTCTTTGTAACAGCTGTTTACCGATCGAAGCTGACCCCTGTTCTTCGGTGAGACATTTATTTGATTAATTAGGAGGAAGGAATGTGTTTTTTTTACCAAAAAGTGCATTTCCGGCTGTTGTACTGTGAAAGTGTCCACGTGGCCTGGTTTCACTTCCAGTGAGAGAGTGGAAGAGTCTGTTTGGATCTAAAGGAGTTCTCTTGTTGGACGGCGCCGGCGCGACACATCATCAGAAAACATAGCTAATGGGAAGCGTCCTCCCTGAAGTGTGGAGCAGTGCCATGAGAGGTCAACGAGTGTGCGTCCCACCGTAGTATGACTGTACCGTGTGACCCGTCGTGGGTTGTGCTGCTTGTCACTTCGCTGCCCAGCCGGTGCACACAACTGGGCACCCCACCTTGTGCACCATCTGCAGGGCCTCCGCCCTCAGATCACTGGTTTCGGTTTCTGGAGTGGCAACATAAACAGTTGCTCCCAAAGGACTAGCCTGAACGCTTAGGTGAATATCCCCTGCACCAGCATTCCACGAAAATGATTTCCTAGCTCTCCCACGTCGACGAGGACGTCATAATAGCACGGCTCCGCTCACGACACCATATGACATCATTGGAGCCATAAGAGGACCTCGTTGGCGTGCTGGCGTCAGTTCCACCCATTTTTTCCGTGCCACCAAGGCTAACAGGCGGACCAAGACATTTTCACATGTATACATAGTATAATACATATATATATATATATTCACTGAAAAAACGTAGGTTTCAAGCACGTTATAGTTAAAAATAAGCATTTAAAAAAACCATAGAAATTCACTGATAAAAACATAGGTTTCAGGCAAGTTATAGTTAGAAATTAGCATTTAAAAAACCTTAGAAATTCACTGAAAAAAACGATAGGTTTCAGGGGCTTTATAGTTAGTTGGACATTTCACTCGTACAAAACCATAGAAATTCCCCCATTATAGTTAGTTCAGCTAACTATAACTCACGCAATCGCAATGCATTGCTGATGACGTCCTATATTACATCACTCATGACATGGTCAGTGAATTCACTCATGACATCAATGATGACATTTCAAATAGGGTGAGAGGAGGTCTGCGACTCTATCACAAGGTTGCAGGTCGGTGTGAACTGGTGATTTCTTTGATATTACCAGAAACATTATCTGCTGTAAGCATGGGCGAATTTTGCGAATCTGGCGTTCGCGAATTTTGCGAATTTGCGAACTCGCAATCCGCAAAATCCGCGAATTCCCGCGAATTTGCGGATTTTTTTTTTGTGTTCGCAAGGGTTTCTGCCAGTTCGCGAGGATTTGGTACTAGTTCGCAATTGCGAACTTACTTGTCGGCTCGCAACGGTCGCGGCTATGTTGTTTCTACGTCTGGTTCATCATCACAGCCTCCCAGCACCCTCTGTTTCACCACTGCCACCCTCTCTTTGACCCATGCCACCCTCTGTTACATCAATGCCACCCTCTGGTTCATCATCACTGTAGAAGATGGGGGGGAAAAGCAAGCACACCTGCCCTGCTTCAACTGACATGAATTAATTTGGGGTTAGTTTATTAACAACACCTGCCCTGCCCCAACTGACAATAATGAATTAGGAGCTAATTAATGTGTCACTGAATTTGAAGTTCCAGCCTGGCACCTGCTTGTCTGCTCCCTTAGCTGTAAATCAGGACCTTTGTGGCATACAGTTAAGGTCAGAGCAGGGTCACACAATAGTTGCAAGTAGGCAACCGAATTCTGGAGGGCCCCCTCAGGAAGCACAACAGGGAATCGTTACAAATCATGAGATTGACCTTTTGCACCTGCTCATTTGTTTTGCTTTTGCAAAAATCGTTTTTCGGTAATTTCGCGCTATTCGCGAGGCTCGGCGTCGTGCGAAACCGACCGCGGAAGCCGCCAATTTGTGCGAATGAGCTTTATATTTTTTTGCGGAGTGTTATTTCGCGATGTTTTTTGCAGTATTCGCGAGCCGCTTGCAGCGCAACACGCGAATTTACCCCAAGGTCGAGTACGGGCGCGGCCATTTTGTTTGCGTGACGTATTTCCGTTTCCGCCCGCTATGTATAATCTTGCGAAGTAAGCGCATTGCGAGTACAAGTTCGCACGAGATCGCGAGGAAAATCGCGTGCAAACTTACTTTCGCGCTCGTGAACGGGCGGTCATCTTGTTTTTCATTTATTTCCCGTGACTGGGCATGGTGTTTATCCTCTTGCTATCTTTGCCATCCGTTGCTTGTTTTCAGTTTTTTTTCGAACGATTTTGCTTCTTATCTATCCCTCTCTTTTCCTAGCTGTATATTTTTGTCTTTTCTGCTATTTTTGTTTACTTTTAAACTACTTTTTTAAACTCTTTTCTTTTCTTCTTCCCTATCCTTTCTTCATTTTCTACTTCCTACCTTACCTGCCTAGACCATGGTGAAGCCAGGCGCCGTGAAGCTGCCCAGGCACTTGAGGGCAGCAGCGGCGGCGGGGAGGAGGAGTCCTGGACCCCGTGCCAGGACAGCATGCGGGCGATTGAGGGGGGAGCAGGTGACGCGACGGGAGATCTTCAGCCCGGAGGAAGTGGGCGCGCTGGTCTACTTCGTCCAGCGCCGCCTGCCCAGGACCATCGCGGGAGGCGGCAGGATCGCGGCCGGCGGCTACAACATCCGGGAGCGCCAGAAGCGGTGGCAGAAGGTGTGCTGGGCCATGTCCCAACTCTCCGGGGTCCAGCGCACCTACAGCCAGGCCACCCACCGCTGGACGGACCTCCTGGACAGGGAGCGCGACCTGCTGGACCAGCTCGGCTTGGAGATCCCAGGGCTTGGTGAGTAGTAGTAGCTATTTCATCACTCACTACTATGTTTTCTCCTGCTCTGTGTTGTTGTATTGCAAATATTTGTTTTTTACATGGAGCAAGCCAATAATGCTGCTGATGATTACATTGTAGTTAAATTATATTTCAAAATCTTCTGTGCATTTCAGGTGCACTGCTCGCCTTCTCAGTGGCGTTGCTACTATGCTTATTTGTTTTCTATTTTGTGGTCTCATTGGCCTGAGTAACTATTATGTATGAGTGTACTTTACAGAACTGCGTAATGCTAGACACTAGGGGGCAGATTACATTTACAAGCCCCTTGCGCTACGTTTACGTTGCCTTGCGTGACGCAACAGCGGCGTAAACGTGGCGCATCCCTGCGAGTCATTTACAGCGTGACGCATCTAGGAGAGATGCGTCACGTTATAAAGCCATGGGCCTGCGCCACAATGGGTGCGTTCCTAGTACGCAGGGTGGGCGGTCCGGCGGCTGTGCGCCTCGCAAAACTGCCTGCGTGAAATCTACAAGATTTAAAGCAGGCACTTCTGCTACGTCAATTCAATTCCTTCTGCCTGCTTGAAGCAGGCGTAAGGACTGATACAGCATGTTAAGTATTGGGTGGCCCTGAGCATTACTGGAATTGCATTGCGTTGGCGACGTGACTCCAGCGATGCGCCGCTCTTAAGTGACGAGATGCGTCACGCAAGTGCCTGCCCTTGCGCCAGGGCACGCCGCATTGTAAATGAGGCGCATCTGCCGTGTCGCAAGGGTAGTTTTGCGTGACGCATTTGATCTGGCGCATCTCTGGAGATGCGCCAGAACGCGTAAGTAAGTATGCCCCTAAGGGGCAGAATTGCAATTACCGTCGCATCCCTGCAAAGTAGCAGGGATGTGCCAGTAATTGTGCGGCCCGCTACCACCACCAAACATGGTGCGCCGTATTTGCAATGCGGCGCACCATGGGCCCAAAACGTCACCGAAGCTTTACTGCTGGAGTTGCGTCGCAACGATGGCGCAGCTCCAGCAATGCTCTGGGGTACCCTATCTCCCCAATGCTGGGTCAAGCCGTACGTCTGCTTCAAGCAGGTGCAGGGTTTGTGTGACACATTATTGTCCTAAAGGTGACTGATTGAAATTTTGTAGATTTCCCTCAGCCACTATTAGGATGTGTTCCAGCGCAGGAATGCCCTCCCTTGCGCCGGAACGCCCCCTGATGGCGCAGGGCTTTATAACGGGATGAATCTCCCAAATGCGTCACGTTGTTATAATATTATACGCCGCACCATGGCGCCTCTTTTGTTCAGCTGCTGCGTCAGAAAAATCACGCAAGAACGGAGCAAAAGAGCCGCAAGGGGCTTAAATCTGCCCCTTCCTTTGTACCCCTGACAATAAGAAAAATAGTGGCGGTGGATTGATAGTTTGACTATTTAAATGACTGGTTATGTAGCAGGCAACTGTTAGTGTTGTCACTGATCTGACTGAAATCACAATGGAGTTTGTCTGTCACTTTGCGTCTTGCCTGCGGACTGCTGCCTGCCAGTCCAAGGTGAACCTTTCAGTACTTTGTTTAGTGAGTTACGTGACTTTCGAAGTCGCAGGTCCGCAAATCAATGAAAACTAACCCTAATCAATATCATTTCGCGGAAATATTTTGTTATTGTTTTGAAATGTTTGATTTGGTTGACATTGACAAGCAACAATCATCCATGTTTTCTGTTCTTTCTTTCATGTTGTACGTCAGCTCCCCCCAGGGGCGAGGGGACACAGGAGCAGCAGGCGGCGGCGGATGCTGTTGAACAGGGCCAGGATCGGGCAGGCGAGGGCTCCTTTGCTGGCCCCAGTAAGTTTTCATTTTAGACTAGTACCTATTTTTCCTAGCGTTCCTCATTTGATTTTTTCAAAATCGTCTTTGATCTTCTTGTAGACTGTATCTAAATTCTTATCCTGCCTCTACTATGACTCCCTGTGGTATTACTAGATTATTCTTATTAGTCTGTCTGTGTAGCTAACTAAGATTGCACGGTTGGCGAAACTCCCATTCTAGTCAGCAATAGCTCTATCACCTTAGTGCAGTCCTCTGGGATTGTCCATAATGTCTTTTGAAGTGTTCTATCTGCTTTGAAAATTCCCAACTATAAAATGTGAATGACCACCAAGAAAGAATAAGATACTACCTTTTGGTTTGTATAGGAGGACAATCCATACCACTACTGTCGCGGGGACAATTCTTCTGCAGAAACAGAACTATGGACAATAAATAGTGCATTGCTTATCAATTATAATAGGCGCGGTTAGAGTTTCCACATACCTCTGTGATAACAGACTTTGAACCCCCAATGTCCTTACTGACTGACTACATAGTGTGGCACAGTCATTTACCTCCCGAATTCATCGATGATTGATCCCCAATGATGATTATCCAACGTAGCTCAAGAGTACGGAGTCAGAGTCAAGAAGTGTCAGAAGCACGGACTCATGCTTGCAAAAATTGCAAAACCTTCCGCTCAGTCACTCTAGTCTGGACCAAAAAACACAGAGTCTATTTAAGTTTAAAAGCTTTATTAAAAGCAAACACATTTATTAAAATGAAGTCATAATAAAACTAAACGTTTAACTGATAATGGAAAAGTGGTTAGTGCTGACGATTAATTGAAGACATTTCTTGTGGTCGAGCCGAGCTCTCACCTGGTTTCAACTTGATCTTGTTGTTAGAAGTCCATCTTCTGTCTGTGTGGAGAAAAATGGTGCGTGTTAAAAAGCCAGCCTTCATCAGTTGTGCCAAAAAGTGCAGCAAGACAACACCCTTCCCTGGAAAAAGGGACATTTCTTTTTACTTTAGAGTAGACAGTCACAAATTACATTGTTTTCACATGTCTTCATTCCTAGACCAAATACTAGTGAGTGGTTTATTCTAACATTCTTAAATGTACTTTGTAGGTGGAACATCTGGTGGCGGGGCCAGCGCGGAGGTGGTGGTGCTCGACACGGAGGCGGAGGGCAATTCTTCAGGGGAGGAGGCGGCGGCTGTAGTGCCGGCTGTGAGAGTTCAGACGGTGGTGGTGGCGGGCAGAGGTAAGCTCTTATATATTCCTTACTTATTGAGATTGAAGACGTGGCTGTGAAGGAAAGAATATGAGATGCATGGCTGGGTGAATGATGAAGCAATGATGGGTGGAAGGACAACAGCCTGGGTGGGTGACACAGAAACTGTATGTGTCCATATACCTGGATCATGCTACTATCTGACTCTTAGATAGCATATGTGTATCTAGAGCAGGGGTACTCATAGTACGGTCCGCGGGCCGCTGGCGGCCCGGCAAGCCTTCCTTGGCGGTACGCAGACCTTGCAGACAATCACTGCTCCCCCGGCCCCCAGAGAGCAGAGGCTTTGTTGTATTTCACCTGTTAGCGCCCCTGCATCTCCACTCTGACAATCACTTCTCCCCTGGCCCCCACAGAGCAGAGTGGAGATGCAGGGCCACAAAGAGGTGAAATAGAACAAAGCCTCTGCTCTGTGGGGCCGGGCGAGCAGTGATTGTCATGGTGGAGATGCAGGGGCGCTACAACAAACAAAGCCTCAATAATATGTTAATGGTCTTTTAAAGACCTGTTAAGTACTTTGGTGTGGCTGTCTGTGTGTGCGCGTTGAGGAAGCTGTCTCAGCCCGGGCTGAAGGCTGACACAGACACACACAAACACAGTGAGATGACAGAGGGGGAGGGAGAGGGAGGGCAGGAGGGAGAGAGAGATGGAGAGGGAGGGCAGGAGGGAGAGCAGGAGGGAGAGAGATGTATGTAAATGCTGGGTCTGGTGGCTCAGTGGATGAAGGCATCTGCTGCAGGGACCTGTGTGCAACCTCATGGTCACAAGTTTTTGTTTTGCTTTAGCCCCGCCCCCTCTGACTCCGCCCCCACCAGTGCGGCCCTCGGCCACAAACTACACTGTAAATTTAGCCCCTGAGAGAAAGTTTGTGAGTACCCATGATCTAGAGAGAGTAGACGGTTAGTGGATGAACTAAGTGTAACTTTGAAGAGCATGTAACACTGCACCCGCACGTCTGTTCCAGTGTAGGAAAGGCAAGGAAAAGAAGTTGTAATTTTGTCCAAATACTACCATCAATAGTAGCAGTAGTTTGTATTGCAAGCACAGCATAGATCCGGTTATTACGGTGGCCACTCCCTACCTCTCTTAATAAGTTTAGTAGTACTCAGTCATTCATGTGTGGATGTATCACTGGTCACTCAATAAAAAGCAAAGCACCTAAAGTCATCCCATATGTAAGCAAAAACATCCCATGTGAAGTGATAGATAATCAGATTATTTATCTTCTTCATTTTCCATTGCTAGTACTCATTTGCACTGTAGGGTGAACGTTAAATTAATTAAGCAGTAGCCCTTGTAACAGAGTATTCTCAGTGCCACCCGTAATAGAAAAGTAAGAGCTTCACCACCTGCATGTACTGGACCGGTACAGTAACGCAAGTCTAGGTCACTCATCATGGCGTGCGTCTCTTTTTCTCGGGTGCAAGTTCACTGCGCTGGCATTATGCCGGCTTGCAGAAGATAACGTACCAATTTTCCTAAACAAGAGACAAGAAGAAGAATAAGACTGGTGTACTTTCATAGTCGACTCCAATGGAAGTCCATAGTGCTCGTAGAATTTGTTCCTTAAACTTCCACTAATGTTAGAGCAAGGATGAAGAAGTGGGAGGTTAGATAGATACTGGCCTCAATAGTTATGTAATGCGCTTGCAAGTTGCTAGTTGTACTGTAACACAAATTTCTGCTGAATGATTGAATTAATCTTAAAGAGCATTGGTTACAGACTATGTCTTTCTTTCTTCATATAGATGCTCCTTCCAAACCAACAAGGAGGATGGAGCTGGCTAGAGTGGCCCGGCAACGGAGGATCAATGCCACTGTTGCTGAATATCGGCGGCTGGTGGCCCTGGAGGACGACAAAAGTGCACAGTCGACCACGACAACAACGTCGGCTGCATCGGCCTCCGTGCCCCCACGGGCTGCCACCCAGCACAGTGCTCCAGCCAGACCGAGCCGGGCTGCCAAAGCCAAACGCCGACGCCGAGAAGCAAGGACAACAGCTGCCTCTCACAGCCATTGCAACTGCAAGGCACGCCTGCGCCGCAGTACCCTGAGGGTGTCCCGCCTTCAGCAGGAGCTGCACCACTTTACCAACGTGTTGGAGGGGCTCCGCTTAGAGCACGCCTTGCTCCGCGAGGAGTATGATGCCTTGGCCCAAAAAGTCAACAGCATCCACCCATAGTGTCCCTTGCCCCTTTTTTAGAGACTTTTGGGGGGTGGGAATCGGGAGTTGGGTTTGGGACTTTTAAAGGACAACCGTTGGGGTTAGGGAGGGTCTTGCGGGAGATTATTTTGTTAGGGCTATAAAAATATACTTTTTGAAACTTTATCTGACCATACCTGTTTTTACTGCTTGCCTGGTGGGTGGGGGTTTAACAGTAACTTTGTTTTCCTGAAAGTTTAGTTCCATTTTCTTCCTTTAAGTGTAAATGCCCAAACAAGAGTCCTAGGACTTTAGTAGTACTACCGTCAGTCTCTCTTCTCTCCTAATACTCCATTATACTCCCTCCCACCAAACGCTTATCTTACCTGTAATTTGTGTTTCAAAGTAGGGCTAGGCACAGGGCTGGCTCCACGGGAAATGGCGATTAAGGTTGGCATTCCTGGGCGGATGAAATTTCCTCATAGCGGTGGTACTAGTGGTGTGACACAGTGGCAGTTGCATGCCTATGAAAAAAAAAAGAAAATGAAATCTGGTTTGTCCTGAGCAATACAACGGTACAATAGAGAATATAGCAGGTGGCAGTACACTAGAACAGTGCCACTTTGTAGCCTAACAAATGGTAAAGTATAACTACTAATTCGGTTTAAGTTCTTTGACATTAGCCATGGGTCTTTGTCAAGCAGAGTAAGAATATATCCTCGGATTTCTTCACCAGCCTGTTGCTATCACCTTATCCTCCCCAGCAAGTGTGTGGATTTATTGCTGTAATTTAGTCACACATCAATCAAAACCACACAGCCCGGGGGAAGAGGGTTAGGGTCTAAAAAATGGATGGGTACGGGGGTTTTTGGGAAAGGTTTTGGGAGACAAGAAAAAATAGCACAGCATGGACAAACAATTGAACATAAACAAATCTTTGGGTACAAACCTATCCATCAATCTTTTAAAGTGCATGCACTACTGCATGCATATCAGTGAAAAGTAAGTAGTACTTTCGACAACTGTGGAAGAAAGAATGCGACAGTACAGGGCGTGTGTGGAATTATTGATAACTATATTCAACATAAGGTCTCTGTTGCCAGATACCTGAGAGCCTTGCTGGTCACTATAAATCCATTCACAACACTCAATGGGGTTGGTCTGGAAGGTATAGTAGATAGAAAAGGAGAAATTGCTCTTTTTCTAGGTGTCCCCTCACTCACCAGGGTTGCCCCTTGGTGACATGCTTCATCATTGGGGCCATCCCAGTCCTCTACGGGCTGGGGCGTGCTGCGACTTGCGAATTACGTAGGAGCACTTACAAATGACTGTGTGGTGCAGATGTGATAGTGGAGTGGACTAAGTGATGTGTTAAGGGATCAATTTAGAAGCAGAGACAGATCCAAGAAATGCAGTCACAGTCATAGAAAAAACAATGGATACTGTATCTGTATGTTGTTGTAGTTGTCCTGTTGAAATTGGTAAGTAAGTTGCATGCAGAAAAAAATTCCTCTTATTAGCGGCACTCCTCCATTGCAGCTGACGCTTCGTCCATCAATGTTGGTGACCAGAAGACACCCTGTAAAAAAAGCACAGCATGGACAAACAATAATTGAAGATAAAGAAATCTTTGGGTACAAAGCTAACCATAAATCTTTTAAGTGGCATCAAGGAAGTGCATGCACTACTGCATGCATTGTTACTGAAAAGTAAGTAGTACTAGAATGCAACAGAACAGGGCTGCAGTGTTTTCACTTGCCTATCTCTGCACTCAGAGAAACACTTCTTACATTAAATTAGGTTTAAAAAATAGCCGAAGTAAAACCTATAGAATGGCTGTAGGGATCAATTTAGAAGCAGAGAGAGATCCAAGAAATGCAGTCACAGTCATAGAATAAAACAATGGATACTGTATCTGTATGTTGTTGTAGTTGTCCTGTTGAATTTGGTAAGTAAGTTGCATGCAGAAAAAAATTCCTCTTATTAGCGGCACTCTTCCATTCCATCTGACTCTTCGTCCATCAATGTTGGTGACCAGAAGACACCCTGTCCACTGCCTGCCTGGCGGATGCTGAATTGCGGCTCGCTAATGTGAAGCCTGACTCCATCCTTTTTTCCCCATTGCACAGACTGAAACCCGGCCTGTAATTATTCAACGAAAAACAGGAAGTGATATAATATTACAACACCACTGATAAATAAATATAAGGTATGTAGGCTGTGGAGTGCAAAAAGTCACACTTTGATTTTCCTAGTAGACAGTACAATATTTTTGAAAGTGCGTACTCTGTCTGAGTCACCTTTTGAAGGATAAATAAGTATGGGCAAATTAATGTAGCGGATCTTTTCCCTCAAGCTAGGTGTACTGTAAACTGTGTTTTAGAACAAAATTAGATCTTCCCAGCAGTGCTCCCACCCAGACCCTTACTAAAGCCAGTCGCAAAAATGTAGAAGACCCCCAATCAAATCTCAAAAAACGAGGCCTAGCAGAAAACTGGTGACAAAACGTACTTTGAAAGTAAAAGTAGGCCCAAATACCCCCTTACCCACCGTGGATTGTATTCAAACCACTTGCAAGCAACCAAGCAAAAGTATCCATAGCCAGCATCGCTCCAAGACTCGAAAACCCCCCCACCCAAACACATGCAATAGAAATACTGCTAACCCTAACGAACCCTAAGTTAAGAATAGTGGCAAAGGCTTTCTTTAACTATGCCAAATCCCCCCTTTCCCACCATGGATTTTTTTCAAATGACTTGCAACCAAAATTACACATTCTCACGAGTGCTCTAAGACCCCAGAACTCAGTTGCAAAAATCTAGAACACCACGAAACACATGCAATCCTGCTGCTAGGGCTAACCCTAACGAACCCTAAGTTACAAAAAGTGCCAAAAGGCTTTTCCGCGTGGATTTTGTCCCAACCACGTCTACCCGGTATTAGACCTTCCCAGGAATGCCCCAAGACCCGCCAACCCACCCGCCAAAAAGCATAACACCCCCAAACAGGCCAAAAGCAAAATCTCATACTTACAATATTTCTCGGCCTTCGGTCCAAACGCACTGTGTAGCTAGGCCATAACTCTGGTTTACCACCACGGATTTCCTGAAAAGCAAATGCAATCAAGATTAGAGTGTCCCAGCAGTGCTCCCAGACCCCGAAACTCACCCACAAACAGCTGGAACCCCCCCTAAGAGCACCTCAAAGGCAAGCAAGTCAGCAAAAACACACAAAAAATTCCGCCTCGGATTTGGTCCAAACCACTTTTATCCGGTATTAGAGCTTCCCAGCAATGGCCCCAGAGCCGTCAACCCAGGAGAAAACGAGCAGAAGACCCCCAAACAGCCAAAGAGCAAAAGTACAAAAATGGGGACTTAGTCATTTTTTTGCCAATTTCCCAAATCACTCTTCGCGCGCTCTGCAGCTAGGCCCTAACTCCCCTCTGCCACCATGGATTTGCTTCAAACCTCTTGAAAAGTAAAGCATCCATAGCCAGCAGTGCTCCCAGACACCGAAACCCACCCACAAACACCAGGAAGCCCCCCAAACAGGACCCCGAAAACGCTACATTGAGCAAAATGTCAGAAATAGCAAAAAAAAAAATCTGCGTGGATTTTGTCCCAACCACTTCTATCCGGTATTAGACCTTCCCAGGAATGCCCCAAAACCCGCCAACCCACCCGCCAAAAAGCATAACACCCCCAAACAGGCCAAAAGCAAAATCTCATACTTACAATATTTCTCGGCCTTCGGTCCAAACGCGCTGTGTAGCTAGGCCATAACTCCGGTTTACCACCACGGATTTCCTGAAAAGCAAATGCAATCAAGATTAGAGTGTCCCAGCAGTGCTCCCAGACCCCGAAACCCACCCACAAACACCAGGAAGCCCCCCAAACAGGCCCCCGAAAACGCTACATTGAGCAAAATGTCAGAAATAGCAACAACAAAAAATCAGCGTGGATTTTGTCCCTACCACTTCTATCCGGTATTAGACCTTCCCAGGAATGCCCCAAGACCCGCCAACCCACCCGCCAAAAAGCATAACACCCCCAAACAGGCCAAAAGCAAAATCTCATACTTACAATATTTCTCGGCCTTCGGTCCAAACGCGCTGTGTAGCTAGGGCATAACTCCGGTTTACCACCATGGATTTCCTGAAAAGCAAATGCAATCAAGATTAGAGTGTCCCAGCAGTGCTCCCAGACCCCGAAACCCACCCACAAACACCAGGAAGCCCCCCAAACAGGCCTCCGAAAACGCTACATTGAGCAAAATGTCAGAAATAGCAAAATAAAAATCAGCATGGATTTTGTCCCAACCACTTCTATCCGGTATTAGACCTTCTCAGGAATGCCCCAAGACCCGCCAACCCACCCGCCAAAAAGCATAACACCCACTAACAGGCCAAAAGCAAAATCTCATACTTACAATATTTCTCGGCCTTCGGTCCAAACGCGCTGTGTAGCTAGGCCATAACTCCGGTTTACCACCACAGATTTCCTGAAAAGCAAATGCAATCAAGATTAGAGTGTCCCAGAAGTGCTCCCAGACCCCAAAACCCACCCACAAACACCAGGAAGCCCCCCAAACAGGCCCCCGAAAACGCTACATTGAGCAAAATGTCAGAAATAGCAACAACAAAAATCTGCGTGGATTTTGTCCCAACCACTTCTATCCGGTATTAGACCTTCCCAGGAATGCCCCAAGACCCGCCAACCCACCCGCCAAAAAGCATAACACCCCCAAACAGGCCAAAAGCAAAATCTCATACTTACAATATTTCTCGGCCTTCGGTCCAAACGCGCTGTGTAGCTAGGCCATAACTCCGGTTTACCACCACGGATTTCCTGAAAAGCAAATGCAATCAAGATTAGAGTGTCCCAGCAGTGCTCCCAGACCCCGAAACTCACCCACAAACAGCCGGAACCCCCCCAAAGAGCACCTCAAAGGCAAGCAAGTCAGCAAAAACACCAAAAAATTTCCGCCTCGGATTTGGTCCAAACCACTTTTATCCGGTATTAGAGCTTCCCAGCAATGGCCCCAGAGCCGTCAACTCACCCGCAAAGAGGTAGAACAACACCCCCACAAGTGCTGAGTCTTTCTTTATTGGGCGTAAACCAGCCATCTGCTTTGATGGAAATAGGAGTCTGGAGGAGGAGGATAGAGGAGCATGTTCTTCTGAACTTGTGAACCTGAGGAATGCAGACTGCGGCACCTTCAAATCAATAAGCAAACAAGTGAAGACAGTTCTGCTGATGGGCTTGTTTTTGTGATTAGGTGATTAAAGTTTGAATTATATTAACTGTGCACAACAAAGAAAGACAGACACACAGGAATAAAAGTGAATAAGGACGAAAAAGAAAGTTATTGATTCATTGTCTCATTTTCAGGGCTCGGTGTCACGGTCCACAAATAAGAATAAGGCTTCGTCATCATACTCTGCGAATTCAGGCAGGGTGAGCTCAGTGTCACCTGACAGAGAAGAAATTCCCTCATCTATGTTGCTGTCCACCTCGTCTTCATCCGGCGTGCTTTCTCGTACTCTGTAATCTGGTGGTATAAGGTGCTGATTCATCTTGATCATTGTTAACCTCTCCACATTTTTGGGCGAGAGGCGGCTCCGTTTGGAAGTTACAATGCCACCAGCAGCACTGAAAACACGTTCAGAAGACACGCTTGCGAGTGGGCAAGACAAGTAGTTTAAAGCCAGGTTGGAGAGCTGTAGCCACAATTCTTTTTTCCCATGCCAATACGCCAATGGGTCAGCATTAACATAGACCTCTTTTGAGTCATTCAGATAGTCGTTCACCATCGACTCAAGGTGCTCCTCCAAGGTTCCTCCACTTTGCTTAGCTGTTGCTGTGACCTTTTGAGAACCAAACCCAAGCCGAGCTAGCCAATCCTCTTCAGCCTCCAATGTTACTGTTGTGTCTGGTGGTGCAGATGATCCGGTTGCCGGTCTCTTTAACGGCTGGGAGGTCACTTGTGCCGCATCCACAGGTGCAGAAGTGGATTGTTGCGACTGGGGATGGCCTGCTGATGCTGATGTACTGCTTTTTCCTTCAATTTTCTGCCGTTCTCTTTCAAACCTCTTGGCTGAGGAGGCTAGCCACTGTTTGTACTTTGTAACATCTTCATCAGCAAAAGGAAAGAATGCTTGGCCTGCCAGCGCCTTTTTGTAGCATGGATCCAGAATAGTAGCACAAATGTAATGCTGGTTTGAGTGGATCATTTTAAGACGTTCATCACCTTGTAGGCGCTCTAATAATTTCTCCACCAGAACAAAAGGGTCTTGGTTTTCTTCATCTTTTTGAAACACAGAACACACCTCCTTCCGTTGGTGCTCCAGCATGTACAACAATGGGATAGCTTTTCCCAAATTACAGTCCTCCTTGCTGACTGCACGAGTGAAGAACTCAAAAGGATGAAGCATGCGTGTCAGGCTTTTAACTATGTCCCATTGCGCCGCACCCATCCTCAGGTCCTCCTTCTGAACTGTACCCTGTGTTAAGAAATAGTGATCGAGTTCCGTATATAAGCATGTAGAAGTTTGAGTTCCAACGTGTTGCCACCACCTGGATGAGGGCTTTCACTGGCATTTGACGTTCATATAGCAGGCTCCTCAGATGCTTCCGGGCCTTAAAAGAATGGCTGAAATGTTTGCACATTTTTCGGCAGGTGTCCACTACCCTGTACGCTGCACTGTCTTTATCACTCAAGAATTTTTTGACAACCAGGTTTATACAGTGCGCCAAACACGGCACTCTGAAATAGTCACCCAGCTCCATGGCCTTAACTACATTGGCGCCATTATCCGTGGAAACATAACCAACCTGGCGTTCTTTTGGGGACAGCCAGTCAAGGACCTTTGTGTTAAACACATCCAAAATGTTTTCTGCTGTGTGACGTTTCTCAAAACCAAACATGGCTAGTGTTGCATGTTTCTGAGCAGCTTTAAAAACTTGGTCTGGGTCAACACCTGCGTTTAGCTTTGCTTTAACCCCTGAAAAAGAGACCCAGTGTGCAGTGATGCACATGTAATCAGCGCCTGTGCCACTGGTCCACATGTCTGTTGTCAGATGTATAGTGTGAACAGCACTCTTCTGCAAAGCTGCCCCAATCACCTCCAGAACATCTTCATGTAGTGCTGGAACCGCAACTCGGGCAAAATAGAACCGGCTAGGAACCTTCCATTTAGGGCAGAGCGCTGCCACTAATTCTAGAAAACCAACCCCTTCTACAAAAGAAAAAGGGAAGGTCCAGAGCTAGCATTTTAGCCAGCTTAGTGTTATACAGACGCGTCAGTGGGTGGTTGCTTTCATATTGCGCTTCTGTAAACAACATCTTTTTAATGTTGCCCTGGACCAAGGATTTACGGGATGATGATGATGATATCTTCGACCCAGTTACGCTCGCTGATGAATTTTTTCGCATTGGTGTATCACTCTCTCCCACACTCTTAGTGTGGCTCACATGGGGTGTGCTGCTGACAGGGGTACTGGGTGTAAGTGAAGTGTTTGACACGTCTTCTTCCTCCTCATCATCATCAGATGAAACATCAACGTTTTCAGTACGTGCAATTCGGGCTTCCTTGATCGCCTGTAGGTGCGCAAACCATTGGACAGTGTGCTGTCTCCTAAGATGACCTCTCTGGCCTCCGGTACCATAGTTGGTACCAAACTTACCACGACTAACTCGAAGCTTACAAATGCTACAAATGGCTACGTTTTCCTTTTTTGGGCAAACACTAAAGAAGTCCCAAACTGCAGACTTGAAATGTCTTTGGGGGCCGGAGGAGGCGGCGATACTGGTGGTGGTGGTCCTGCTGCTAATGCCAGATGAAGTGGAGGATGTGGATTGCCGAACTTCAGTACGTTTTGCACTTTCACGACCACTAATTGAGGTCGAGGTGTATGGAGGTCCCTTCTTGCGAGGAAGAAATATGGAAGCGGTAGGTGTTGGTGTACTAGTTAACTCCAATGATTGTTGTGTTTCCATTGCCTCCTCGTCGACATCATCATCACGCTCAGCAGCTTCTCGGGATAGGGTCAAAATGTCTCTTTGCTGCATGCCCACTGGGGCTGCAGTGACCTTTACGATGACTGGCTCGTCGTCATGAGAGGCTTCATCAGCAGCAGTATCCGTCACTTCTTGTTGAGCCTCATCACACTCCATAGCTATGAGTTTTTCGACGACCTTCCTTTTATGCTTAGGTATCTTTGTCAGATCATGGTGTGCCTCACTCTCAGACTGCCGTGATGGTTCCCAATCTTCATCCAGATCATCGGAAGGAGGTGGGCTTGAAGAAGATGTAGACACGCCCCTTGATCTTTTCCTTGCTAGGGATGTGGAAGACCATGAATGATCATCAGGAGGAGTGGCTTCCTCAAATGATACCTCGGTTTGATTGTCAATTTCCTGATGTGCCCCTACTTCGGGAGGAACAACTATTGTGGGCACTTGTGACCCTCCATGCACCTCTGCTTGCGCATCTCCTTGCGCTGCCTCTCCTTCCACATGTACTTGGGCTTGTACTTGCACATGTTGTTGTTGTTGCGGCTGTGGTTGTTCAACACTTGTCAGATGAGTTACAACAACCTGTGTTGATTCAGGGACATTGCTGCTACTTTCTTGCGATGAGCCAACATCACTGGTCGATGGTGATTGAAGAAGTACACTGACTGCCTCTGAAGCACTCAAGGGCTTTGACTTAAGTTGGCGTGGTGGTG
This sequence comes from Lissotriton vulgaris, assembly GCF_964263255.1. NCBI lineage: Eukaryota > Metazoa > Chordata > Amphibia > Caudata > Salamandridae > Lissotriton > Lissotriton vulgaris. Next base: position 802,735,155 of record NC_141694.1, on the reverse strand, counting down.
GAGGCACTGAGCCTAATGGAGCGGGGGTGCTGCTCCCAGCTTGGTCCCCAGCAGATCCCGCTGCTGCTGCAGGCGTACTTTTTTTTTTTACTCCCAAAAAACGCGACGGACGGCACACCAGCCTCCTTGGTAACTTGCTTCTTCTGCTCCTTACTAGCAAATTTCTTGCTAGAGGAGCTACGGAGAACTTTTTTTGGGGCCATCTTCTTCAGAGCAGGTCAGAACAGCAGGCAGCAGTTGCACGAGTTGCAGAGTTGTCTGAGGCCAGACGTGACGTCGCGTGACGTTATGCTGCACACACACACCGCTGCAGGACTTCTTCCTGGCACTGGTGGTTCTCTTGAGTCTTGTGCACCTAAAAGCAATGGAAGACAGAGGAACATCAGTTCAGTTATACACCCCAAAAAAATCGAAAAAAAACAGAAAAAGCAGCACAATCCCATGCCCTCCATGAGCTTAAATGCAAGACACCCTACAGAAAGACTAGGCCCATGCAACACTCACTAGTCACTACCCCTGGTGAAAAGGCCACAACAACAGGCCAAAAAAACGAAAATCACAGAAAAATCAGCACAATCCCAAGCCATCCAGCCCCTCCATGATGTTTAAATTCAAGAAGACAACCCACAGAAAGATTAGGCCCATGCACCACTCACTACCCCTGGGCATAATGGATGAAAGCTAGGCAAAATGGGTGCAGGCCTGAGAACACTGCCTGCATTCAAAATGCCCCCCTTCTCACAGCACATGGCCAGGGCCTGTAGCAGCACTCAAAATGGCCCCCAACCACATGGTCTGTCCACAACAGGCCAAAAAAATGAAAATCACAGAAAAATCAGCACAATCCCAAGCCATCCAGCCCCTCCATGATGTTTAAATTCAAGACAACCCACAGAAAGACTAGGCCCATGCACCACTCACTACCCCTGGGCATAATGGATGAAAGCTAGGCAAAATGGGTGCAGGCCTGAGAACACTGCCTGCATTCAAAATGGCCCCCTCCCTCACAGCACATGGCCAGGGCCTGTAGCAGCACTCATAATGGCCCCCAACCACATGGTCTGTCCACAACAGGCCAAAAAAACGAAAATCACAGAAAAATCAGCACAATCCCAAGCCATCCAGCCCCTCCATGATGTTTAAATTCAAGACAACCCACAGAAAGACTAGGCCCATGCACCACTCACTACCCCTGGGCATAATGGATGAAAGCTAGGCAAAATGGGTGCAGGCCTGAGAACACTGCCTGCATTCAAAATGGCCCCCTCCCTCACAGCACATGGCCAGGGCCTGTAGCAGCACTCAAAATGGCCCTAACCACATGGTCTGTCCACAACAGGCCAAAAAAACGAAAATCACAGAAAAATCAGCACAATCCCAAGCCATCCAGCCCCTCCATGATGTTTAAATTCAAGACAACCCACAGAAACACTAGGCCCATGCACCACTCACTACCCCTGGGCATAATGGATGAAAGCTAGGCAAAATGGGTGCAGGCCTGAGAACACTGCCTGCATTCAAAATGGCCCCCTCCCTCACAGCACATGGCCAGGGCCTGTAGCAGCACTCAAAATGGCCCCCAACCACATGGCCTGTCCACAACAGGCCAAAAAAATGAAAATCACAGAAAAATCTGCACAATCCCAAGCCATCCAGCCCCTCCATGATGTTTAAATTCAAGAAGACAACCCACAGAAAGACTAGGCCCATGCACCATTCACTACCCCTGGGCATAAAGGATGAAAGCTAGGCAAAATGGGTGCAGGCCTGAGAACCCTGCCTGCATTCAAAATGGCCCCCTCCCTCACAGCACATGGCCAGGGCCTGTAGCAGCACTCAAAATGGCCCCCAACCACATGGTCTGTCCACAACAGGCCAAAAAAACGAATATCACAGAAAAATCCGCACAATCCCAAGCCATCCAGCCCCTCCATGATGTTTAAATTCAAGACAACCCACAGAAAGACTAGGCCCATGCACCACTCACTACCCCTGGGCATAATGGATGAAAGCTAGGCAAAAAGGGTGCAGGCCTGAGAACACTGCCTGCATTCAAAATGGCCCCCTCCCTCACAGCACATGGCCAGGGCCTGTAGCAGCACTCAAAATGGCCCCCAACCACATGGCCTGTCCACAACAGGCTAAAAAAACGAAAATCACAGAAAAATCAGCACAATCCCAAGCCATCCAGCCCCTCCATGATGTTTAAATTCAAGACAACCCACAGAAAGACTAGGCCCATGCACCACTCACTACCCCTGGTGAAAAGGCCACAACAGGCCAAAAAAACGAAAATCACAGAAAAATCAGCACAATCCCAAGCCATCCAGCCCCTCCATGATGTTTAAATTCAAAACACCCCACAGAAAGACTCAGTGCACCCACCACTGAGTACCCCTGGGCAAAAGGCCCCAAAACAGCCCAAAAATCGAAAATTCCAAAATTGTAGTTGCAGCAACTGTAATGCCCCAAACAAACTTACTTGTGAAATTTCTAATCCAAAAGTGATCCAAAGAAAGTCAAAAAGGCCTCAACTCCAAATATCCAGCAGCATCCACAAAAAGTAATCCTTCCAGCTCCAGATCCAAATGAAAAGTGACCAGGAGATGGACAAAGCACTGGGAGGAGCCTGCTGGACAGGAACAGGAAGTTGAAGACTGTGGGGCACTTCCTTCCTTCCACCCCCCCCCCCCTCCCCAAAATGGACTCCTCGCAAAAAAAGTGCAGGCAAATGTCAACCTGAGGAGTTATTCAGAAAAAAATCATCATTTCCAGAAGGTTTATGCTGCTTGCTGGTGGATTTCTTGTGCAGAATTGCAAATTTTGTATTTTCGCGAATGCGAGATTGTTGCTGCTCGCCGCATCTCCAAGCTCGCAATTGCGAAGTACCGCGATCTGTGATCACGGCGTACTCGCGTTGACAAACTCTCACTGTACAAGTTGGCAAGCCGCGATTACGTAATCGCGCTTGCCAAATTCCCGCGGGATCCCGCAGCAAGATCCAAAATGGCGCAGCACTCGCAAAATATCAAGAAAAATAACTCGGCAAATGATGAATGACGGTAAGTAAACGCCGCGCGCCGCAAAATTGTATCACCAAGAAAAAAAAAATCCGCTGCGTGCGAATTTGCGGATTTTGCGGGAAATTCGCGAATCTCGCGGATTGCGAATTTTCCGAAAATCCGCTAAATCCGCAAGCGGGACGGATTTTACGCCCATACTTAATCTGCTGCAAGCACAAATACATGCGGTCTACCTGGCAAAACACCAATACATTCTGTCCTTGATCTACACTGCCCAATGTGCAAATATGAACCATTTTTTAGCAATGTAGTTCACAAATCGGGACCACGTTTGTTTTTTGGTGTTGTGTGGTCTTATTTGCTGCCGCATTGCGACCCACGGGGGGAGGAGGGGTCAGTAGAGTGGGGATTCTGGCTACCAAGAATGCAACCATCCCTCAGGGTTAACTAAGATGTTGTGGCAGGTAGCATTTGACTTTACTGGAGCAAAGTTAAAGGAGGGGACTGAACATAACTTACAGGAAAAGAGAAGAAAACAACTGCACTGTTAGAAGACTGGTTCTTCCAGCCTGACCAATCCCTAGTTCTGCAGCTGAACTGCTAGTCCCAATGTCAGTGGCCCTGGTAGGAGCCTTTGCTCCTTCTCAGCTATGAAGGTGCCAAGATCTAAAAAAATACAATCAGGAGGTAGAGCCTTTAGTACCTCTCCTGCCCAACTATGGAATAATCTCCCATCTGAGTTAAGACAGTTGGAGGATCTTCTTCCGTTCAGGAAGAGATTAAAGACATGGCTTTTCCTTAGTGCATAATGCTACTATTCTGACGAGACCCCTCAGCATGAGCCCAGCTGGGCACACATATGTTAGCGCCAGGATGCCTGCTAGGTGACAGTGCGCTTTACAAGTGTTGAAAATAAATAAATAAGAAACAGTGACTTCTTTACTGTGAAAAGGCATATGTGTGTCCTTAAGACCTGGGTCAGTAATGCTGATTTTAAGGTAACTCCAAAATCATATAGGGTGTCAGCAAAATGAGCAGGGATTTGTTGGCTAAGTACGTTATACTATGTTATGTTCTTTCTTGTCATGTGATATGTTATTTATGTTGTTAGGACTCGCTCACTCGCCTCGGTGCGCCCCAACTAAAGATTTACAACTCACCACTTTCAAATGTCACCAGCCGCCACTGCTAGTCAGCCTACACTCCGGGCCACGCAAGATGGCCTTGTGTGGCTTCTTAAACCTAATTTATAAGATGTGTCGCTCGGAGCAACTCAAAAGGGCTCGTAAATGTGCCCCTCAGTGACAAAAGCTCTTAGAAACAGCTCAGTATGGGAGGCGAGGGAATACACGTTGGAAAAGAAGACAAGGGCTTTTGGGTTGTCTTGTTCACATGCCTGCAGCAAGGCCAATGATAGAGCAGGACGAGTGTTGAGATGCATTCAGAGAGGTACAAGGAGCACTGAAGCAGCTCCAATGCAACCAATGAATTACATTTAAGGCAATATATTGGCATGCCATGCAATTTCAATGGTGCCAAAAGTATGGCATGGCAAACAAGCAGAGGGCAAAACAGCAGATAAATACTTTTTTACCTTCCGTTTTGATACCATGGCAGAATATGGTTAATAAAAATATCTTATTCTATTGTGTCCTAAATATGGTTTACAACAAATATCGCCCCATTAGGTATAGATTTTCCATTATTTACTCCAATGGGGCAATAGCTCTGTAAACGATATTTAGGACACCATATTTTTGACAAATGATATTTAGACAACAAAATACATTTTGCAACCACTATATTGAGAGTGTGTGATGGTAGATAAGTATGGCGTCTGCACTTTGAGTAATGCCACATTGTCAAAGATTTCTGCTCAGTGCAAGGGTATAACTTTTGCACTGAGTGATAACCTAAGCCTAGCACAGTTAACAAAATCAAGCACAGAATTTCTGAAAGAAAAGATTATTGCAGAATCCTTGCGCCATGGTGCAAGGGTGCCTGCGTTGCAGGGATGAATGTTTTTCAGGAAGAGACACCTTCCTGCACAAAAACAATCCTTAGTCGTGTTTTGCTCCTTGATTCTGCAGCATACGTGGAAAGAGCAAAAAACTGGGAGAAATAAGAGTTTTTGTCCTCGTTGCGCCACTCCTACAACTCCCCTGGGGAGGCATAGGATGCTAACGTATTCCCAGGTTTTAATATGTCAGGTTCCATGCATGCTGCGTGAGACCACCCACAGCAACACCCATGGAACGTCCCTTTCACGTAGAGTAATGCGTGAAAGGGGCCCATATTTACAAGGTCTTGAAAAGTCACCCAGGGCTTTACGTGGCCTTGTAAATTTGGGCTGGCGCACTGCGCCGCTAGTACATCTAAAAAAGTGACGCACCGGCGGCGCAATGGGCTTGTAAATGAGGCCCTCATTTCTTTTGTACAGAGTCTTAACCTCCACGTCCCCAGTCCTAGGGACAATCATTGCCCAGCTTGAATACCACTAAACTACATGGACAAAACCACCTTCTAAAGTGGGGGCTGTGGTTCTTTTTTTTTTTTTTTCTTACGTCACATTGTTAAACGTTATTTTGTGTTTTCCTTAATAATTTTTCTTTATTAATGCACAATTGTTTTCGATTTCGTAAGAAAAGACAGATCCGCGAATTCTCATTTTATATTTTAATGAGTTTTACAAAATGATAGAGCGATTTCCAGAAGCTCCGTCGTCTGCATAATGGCCCTGAGGCAGCTGCTTTTCTGAGGTCAGGAATTTGCTTGAGTCACCAGCATGAAGCGAAAAAACATTATAACACAAAGCCAAATGCCTGAATACATAACCGAAAACCAACTGTCTAACTTTTGGACCAATCTGAATATCAGTTTATCTGTTATTTTAGGTGAATTCAAATTAAATTTCACTTTCAAATAAAAACTCATAAATATTTTAATAGGGCCTCCACAGTGTTCCGCTCCCAAGAAATGAAAAGTGTAGATGCAAAGAGATACTAGGGTAATGTTTTAGCTTCAGTGTATTATGTGCACGGAATATTTAATGTCTACACGTATTATATTGTGATAATAGTTTTCCATAAAAATACACAACTGTTTCTTAAAATGAAATGAATTGTGCACAAACACATTTTCATTGCTCATTAACAATGCATGTTATTGGTTAGGAGCTATAGATGTAAATATGCAAAAAGAACAATTGATTGACAGAATGCAGAACAATGTCATACATTCACCCCAGTACAGAGATATGGGCCTAAATCCATTGTTTTTTTGCTCACCATGCCATTTCAGTTTGGACCCAGCCATATGCAAATTAGTCTTGACTCTGAACCCAATGGGAACAGTCCAGCCCGAACTGCCAGGCCAGGTCCTCCCGGGACTGGAAACGAGCATCCTAGGACTGGTTTCGGGCTTTCAGCCCTCATCAGCCAGGATAGCTTGACTCCAGTGGCATGGAGAGCAAGGCACCCAGTCTGGGCAAACCCGTCCCACTCGGGTTGACAAATGAAAAAGGAACAATTGACAGAATGCAGAACAATGTCATACATTCAGCCCAGTACAGAGATCAGGGCCAAAATATGTTGTTTTTTTGCTCACCACACCATTCTTGTTTGTACCCAGCCATATGTAAATTGGTCTTGACCCTGCGCCCAATGATCTCTGTACTGGGGTGAATGTATGACATTGTTCTGCATTCTGTCTCATCAATTGTTCTTTTTTATGGATGTAAATCTGTCCTGCATGTTGATAGCAAAATTAAATGTGGAAGAAAGTACCATTCCTCTATTGTAATGCGTAGGGGTCCCTGGAAATCCCATTGTAGTCTACAGCCCAAATCTTCTGCACAGATCTTTCGACATACTCCGGATTCTCAAGAAAATGTTCAAGTGGCTCCTTTCAACACCCTCAGAACAATGTTCTATAGGCCCTTTTCACCAGCAAGTAGGACTATGGCTACAAACTCTTTGTATGAATCATGCACAACTGACCAGAAGACTCCGGACTTTACAGATCTCAGCTGCCAGACTCACACCCAGACTTCCCACCCCTGTACCCACATCACCCGGGCACCTCAAAGACCTCCACTGGCTCCCCATCCACAAACAGCCACTCTTCAAACTCTTTATGCACACATACAAAGCCTTGCACAACATCAGCCCGCCTTCCTCATTAACATCAACATACCTAAATGGCACATCTGCTCAGCCAAACCCTCCTTGTGCACTTCCTCTGAATATGCAGAACTAGATCTGGTGACCGTGTCTTCTCTTACCTCACTCAAAAAGCCTGGAATGACCTAGCTCTGCACATCAGAGCCACCACCTCAGTTCCTGAACAACACAAGAAACTGAAGACATGGCTCTTCACCTAGTCTTGGCCCTGGTTCGGTCCATGCCGCTTCTGTTTTTTAGAGCCAGGAAAACTTGCTACCATGCCATTTCCTACCTCACCCGAATACCTTGAATGACCTACCTCTTGAGGTTCTGTGAAATTCTGTCTTGTCCCGTCAGGTTATTGTTCCGTCACGATTTTGGTGATGTTGTACCGTATTTAGTAAGTGCGGCTAATATGGAGTGAATTCGTCGTGTTAACTAGCGAGTTCATTACGTATTCAGAGACTTCGTCTCGAATATGGGTTCCATTTTGTCTGTGCCTCCATTTTGTGTTGCCATCACGTAGACCCGTGGGCCCCTGGAGGTAACAGAACGAACGAAGTTGCATGGGCTTCGTTGTTCATGCACTTATTAACTAGGCCTTTTCTTGACTCTAAGGTGAACTGTAAGAAACCGACCTCGCTAAGCCAATTTCCTTGGTTGGTTGTTGTCTGAGATTGCCAATCAATGTTCAGGACATCGTTAACTTTTAGGTTCTTTACACATGCTTTATCTTGCTCAATACCTGTCATTGTTTCTTTTCTATGCTCTTTTCATTACATGCATTGGGCTTTCAATTATGGGTTTGTCCGGCTTGTGGAGATTGGATTTGGGACATTTCTAATAATTAACTTGTGGGTTGGGGCAATGTAAACAGAGGTTTTTGCTATGTGATACTTTGTTTGAAAATGTACCTTATTGGCTAGAATTTTGAGCAGTGGGTGTGCATTCATAATGTGAATTTTGGCATAAAAAGGGATGTCTTGCCTTACAAAATTGAACAGTCTCCTGAGATGTACACCGTGTTGTATTTCTAGGACTTCTGTTACTAGCTGCAGCTAATAAATTTGGTCTTTGACGCCACCCAGAAGTATTCCGTGTCTCTGTATACCAAGACAGGTGAATCCGAAGACTTTGGGCGTGCCCTTGGCGCCGCTGGGTTTAAAACCCGGTTCTTCAACTGGCGCCCAACGTGGGGCGACTTCAGCGGTACCGGTCCAAGCCCGAAGATTGTGAGGAGCTTCGTGAGGAAATTCTGGAGGAGGGCCCCCACTTCATCGACCCCTGCATGTCGACTGTGGACCGAAGGTCTTTGCTGCGAGGCTTCCCCTTTCCGACGGCTACGAAGGACTGCTGCCCTGACTGTCTCCCTGTCTTGGACCCCCTTGTGATGATTTATAAGGCAAGATGATAGACGGTCTACTGTTGGCGTGACAGACATTTTGGTTAAGTACAAGTGGGTCGCTCCCACGACTTTGTTTGGTTTCTTGGGTTTCTTTGTTTTGGTTGTTGCTATTACCAAAGCCGAGGGGCTCGTATATTTGCGAGTATATCGTTGTTGATAACCCCTTGAAGTTTGAAGCTAGATTATTGAGCTATAAGATGCCTGGTCTTAGCAAATTTAGGAAATGGTTTTGTTGTAGTTGTAACAGGGATTCCCGATTGGAGGACTCGTGTCCGATACCTCCGGTTGGAACTCCAACTTATGAGCTCTATGGCGTGGGTACAATTACGTTTAATGCAGTATGGATCCGTTATATGAGAAAAGATGGTGTCTTACGATGGCCCCAACATGGTAGTTTCGAATCAGTGGTTTTAGATAACCTAGAAGTTGCGCTATTTAGGAAGAAAGCCCAGCCGGCGATGTTTAACTCTTTCCGCCTCTGGCGTAAGGAAGCCAAACAGAAAGAAATTAAGCAAGCTAAGAGAGATAGAAAAGAAAAGAATATACCGATAATACAAGCTGCTAGGCAGTTTAACCTCATCCGTGCAGTGCAGATTTACCGCCGGTGCTGGGCCCTAATGAAAATGGGTGTGGTCATGACGGGACGGTTCCGTCATGAGCACAGCTCGATCGATGCTCATGACGGAACCGTTCCGTCATGAGCATCAAAGGGGTTAAAGAATATGAAGAAGATCATGCGATTGAGGTGTCAGATAGACAACATTGCATGGTCATTGATAAATGTTATCCGGCTTTGCCACCTCTTCTTCCGAATGCGACAAATGACCCTGAAAAGGATCCTTTGATGTTGCATTTGTTGAGATTACCACCCCCTTATGTGCAGAGTGCTACGGCACCTCCGCGACCTCCAGTTGTTCAACCCCCTGTTGTTGTCCCGCCATCTGTTCCCCCACAGTTGGTTCTTCCGCCATTGGCGCAGCCTTCTCTAGGGCTGCCAGCTTTGCTACCAGTTCTGCCTCAAACTCCTTTGCCTTCTTCCCCTTTGCCTTTGACTTCCTTTGCTACTGACCCTATGTCTTTGTCGCCTCAAAACACTTTGTCTCCTGTCCTTATGTCAACTTCTTCTCCTTCTACTCGAAAACGGGTGACTGAGACTAATGCTAGTCTTTTGTCTCCACTTTTTGGGTCACTGAGTATGACCCCGGTTTCGGAACGTAAGCAGAGTCGTAGTCAGCTTCCTGGTCCCGAAGAGTGGGCAGTGTTGGATCTTTTGGCTCGTAGATGGATTTTGAATGTTTCCAGGTATGATTTACAAGCGGTTATGGATGTTTTCTTACAGTGGGATCCGCCTAAGCAAAGGTATGTTTTTGATGTACTGTGTACTTTCCTTCGTGAAGAATGGGAAAATAATGAGTTGGGTCTAATTCCGCAGGAAGTGCTTGATGTTCAGTCTGAATTTGCTAAAGGGACGATAGTGGGTCCCGATGTTGAGGAAGCGGTAGAGACGCTTCTTGCGTTTAGGTGTAGACTTCCTTCTCAGTCGTTGTTTGAACCGGATCCTTCTGTTAGGAGGAAAGTGAAGCAGTATCCAATGAGAGAGGTTCCCCCTGAGTGGAGAGAAGCAGTTGCTGCTGATGTTAATAATGGTATTTTGTCAGTACCGGCTCATTTTCAGCGAGTTTAGGTAAATGTTCCTTGGAAGAGAGCAGAGGTCTTGGCTCTTAAGCAGACTCTGCCTGACCCCCGTAAAAATCCTGCTGGTTACTACAAGGAGTTGTCTCAGACAGTTGATGCGTGTGTTATGAATCTAGCTGACGTGGATATGTTGTTGGGTAATGTAGTTCCTCAACCTTAGTGGGCGAAGATCCGTCACGAGGATCATGCGGTAGAGTTAGGCGATATGTGGGTTAATATTGTTGCTGCAGATGGTCGACAGGTAGGAGGTGCCAATTTTGCCAAACCTGAACCTTTAGTTGCTGAATTACCCGGTAGGATTATTAATTTAATGAAAACCTTGATGCCTCCTATGCGAGTGAATTGGGACATGTTAGCAGCATGCAAACAAAAGAAAGACAAGAGTGTGTCTGATTTCTTCACTAGGTTTGAGGAAACATTCATTGATCACAGTGGTCAGGACATGAGTACAGAAGGTGGTCAAAGGTTGTTTGCGGACAAGCTTGTTTTTAATTTGCTTCCTGAACTTTGTAATAAGTTGAAGGACTCTGAGAGTTTATGGGCTGTTTCTTCCTCGGCCCAGATATTGGCTACTGCACAATATTACGAGAACAGAGATAAAGCAGAGAAGGATAAAGCAGAGAAGAAGACTAAGGAATTGAAGACAAAGGTTATTTTACAGCAGGCGTATCCGCCTCGCTCTAATCAGCGTCAGCAGCCTTCCCAGTTTCAGCAGCCCCCAGAGTTTCAGAGATTGTTGCAGAAGCCTGAGTCTTTTCCTCCGCGACTTCTGCTAGGCCCTAATCAGTGTGCTTACTGTAGGGAAGAAGGTCATTTCAAGAATAGTTGTCCGGTTTTGCTACAACGTATGAATGGTGTGTCTGGTCAGAGAGGTTGTGGTGGTTCCCAACAAGCGCCTAGGGGTAGAGGACGTGGTACGTTTTCTCAGAATGAGCGTTCCTTTCCCCCTCAGAATTCTATGAATTATTTTTATCAACAGAATGTTCTGTCTGTTCAGTCTGCCCAGTACTACACGGATGACTATTATGTTGAAAGCGAGAGTGCTGGTTTTAATGATAGCTAGGACAGCCATGGACAAAGGGAGGGAGTAGTGTCAGTTCCAGTAGACTAGAGTGGACCTTATGTTGAAGTAATTACATCAGGTGTGTCAGAACCTTTTCTTTTGGATACTGGTGCGGCTAAGAGTTCTATCATGCACTCTAAACTCCCTGGCGCACCTTTGTCTGGCTTGATGAATGTCTCGGTAGGATTTTCTGGCGCCCCAGTTCGTATTCCGGTTTCTAGTCCTTTGCCTCTTTCTATTGGTCCTTGTGAATTGGAAGCGCCCCTTATTCTAACGACAGGTTGTGGTGAGAATCTGTTGGTTTTGGATTTGTTGAAAAGATTGCATGCGACATTACATTGTTCTCCTTCGGGAGTACACCTTACGTTGGGTAAGAGAGTGATTTCTCTGATGTATTTGTCTAAAGATCGGCTTCCACTGGAATTGCATTCGCTCCCTGATACTCTGTGGGCTACTGGTCCGAATGATGTTGGCCTTTTGCAGATTCCACTCTATGTTGTTACCCTCAAGTCGAATGCTAAGCTACCTCGCATTCCCCAATACAAGATCTCTAGTGATGTTGAGAGAGCTCTTTTAGCGATTATCTATGATTTGGTTGAGAAAGGTGTGATTGAAGAAACAAGAGGTAATGTGTGTAACAGTCCTGTTCTGCCTGTCCATAAGCGTACTGACTCTTCCCAGCCACCTGTGTATCGGTTTGTGATCGACCTTCGAGAGGTCAATACAATTGTCGTGCCACAGTTTCCTGTTGTTCCGGACATTACTGCGTTACTGACTATGATCCCTGCTTCAGCTGCTTGGTTTTCTGTTATTGATCTGAAGAATGCTTTCTTTAGTATTCCAATTGCTGAAGAAAGTAGGGATATTTTTGGCTTCTCTTTGGGAGGCCGAAGCTTCCGGTTTAAGCGTGCTCCTCAAGGTTATTGTGAGAGTCCCTCCATCTATAGTCAGGCTTTGAAAGTTCAGCTTGATGCTTTGTCTTGCCTCCTGGTGCGACTCTTATCCAGTACGTGGATGATCTGTTGGTCGCTGCTGATGATGAAGAGATTTGTAAAGCAGTTACGCTTTCTTTGTTGCGACATTTGTCTGACCTTCATCATAAAGTATCACCTTCGAAGTTGCAGTATTGCTGCCAAGAAGTGACCTACTTAGGTCATCTCTTGTCGAAGGAGGGAAGACGATTGACACCAGAGCGAATTCAAGCGATTGCTCAAATGACTGTGCCATCCACACAGAGAGAGGTGCGTGCGTTTTTGGGTATCACCTCGTATTGTAGACAGTGGATTCCGAGTTTTTCTCTGTTGGCGAAACCTTTGTTGGCACTTACTCTTAAGGATACACCGAATCCTCTCCGTTGGTATGACGAATGTCAGAAGAGTTTTTCTGAATTGTGTGATGCTTTGTGTTCTGCTCCGGTGTTATGTACTCCCGACCACAGTAAGCCTTTTACACTCTACGTACACGAGAGAGAAGGTTGTGTGTTGTCAGTGTTGACACAATTTGGAGACAAGCAGCGCCCATGCGCGTATTTTTCAGCTACTTTAGATCCGGTAGCTAGGGCCTTGCCTAGTTGTTTGAGAGCTACAGCTGCAGCGGCTATTTCTATCCGACAGTCTGCCGGTTTGGTATTGAATAATACTTTGATTGTGATGGTCCCACATGCGGTGGATACCTTATTGAATAAAACAAGGACTCAGCATCTTACTAGTGCGCGTTTGTCAGGTTATGAGTTGACGCTTTTGGCAAGTCATGTGCACATTAAGCGGTGCAACACATTGAATCCAGCTACATTGCTGCCGATTTCTGTAGAGACAGATGCTCAGGAACAGCATGATTGTTTTCTCCGGACAGAGGAAGAAACGAAGGGTAGAATTGATCTGAAAGATACTCCTCTTGAGAATCCAGATGGTACCTTATGGGTAGATGGTTCATGCTTTAAGCTTCCGAATGGCGATACGACTGCAGCATATGCGGTTACGAATTTGCACACGATTGTTGAAACTGCACGTATTGCACAGAATTAAGCTCAAGCAGTAGAGTTGATTGCACTGACGAGAGCGTGTGTTGAATGAACTTCTTGAGTCACTTACTTTGCTGACACAAGTTGCGATTGTGAAATGCAGTGCACATAGGAAAGTTACGGATGATGTTGGTCGTGGTAATGCGTTTGCGGATGAAGTAGCGAGAGAAACGGCGAAAGATGCGACGAGTCGTATGTATGTTGCAGGTCCTGCTAGATGGGTTATGGCAGGAAGAATGTGTGAAGACACAATAGAAAGTGTGAAATCGATTCAGGCAGAGGCTACTGAGAAAGAATTGAGTGTGTGGAGAGAGACTACAGGAATGTTGGATACGACTGGCTGTTGGGTTGAGTTGTCGGAGCACCAGTGATGGTTGTTGCCTGATGCGTATGTGCTCCCAGTGGTTAAAATGGCTCATGGATTGGCTCACATCAGTTCAAAAGGGATATGTAAGTTGTTGGCTCCGGTATGGCAGAATGCTGGAATTCCTAAATATGCTGAGAATCTGGTTAAAAACTGCATGATTTGCTTGATGCATAATCCTGGCAAGGGAAACCCCAACTCCAGCGGGTCATTTTGCTCCTCCAACGTATCCGTTCGAGGTGTTACAGCTGGACTTTACTCACATGGAAAGATGCAACAACCTAAAGTATGTCCTTGTGGTTGTTTGTGCCTTTTCCAGATGGATAGAGGCCTACCCCCTCAAGGATAATACTGCTTTATCTACAGCCAAGGTTTTGCTCAAAGAATATTTTCCTAGGTATGGTTTGCCGAGAATGGTATGACAACGGAAGTGAATTTGTGGGTCAGATTATGAAGAAAGTGTGTGCGGGTTTGGGAATAAAACAGAAATTTCATGCTGCGAATCACCCCCAGTCAGCTGGTTTGGTCGAGTGCTACAATGGCACTCTTAAGCTTAAATTGGCCAAGATACAAGCGAGCACTGGCCTTACATGGCCCGATGCTTTGCCGTTGGCACTTTTGTCAACGAGGATGACAGTACATTCTCGTGTGGGACTTAGCCCATACGAAATAGTTTTTGATCGCCCGGCGAATGTTTGGAGTGTGCCTAGGCCGAATGAATATAGCGACATTGAGTATCCTATGTTGGTTGATTACTTACATGACTTGACTGCTAAATTGCGTGTTCTTCACCAACAGGTGCACGATACTTTACCTTCAGCTTCTGTGGATGCGGGTCATTCGATTCAACCTGGTGCCTGGACTCTAGTACAGAATTTCCAGAGGACAAAGAATCTGGAACCGAGATGGATGGGCCCATTCCAGGTATTACTGACAACTAGGACTGCTGTCAAGGTTTGCGGCAAGAAAAATTGGGTGCATGCCACCCATTGTAAAAGGATACCCTTACCCTTACCATATGACCAATGGGTCAGAGATGGTATTGCTGATTCCAAAACTGAAAGGGTTCCAAGATTTGTGACGTTTAGTGATGCATGTTTGAAATGGACTCAGTCGCAACGTGCGGATGACGAAGTTCTGCAAGAAGCTGTACCATTGCATTTGAGACTTGATACTACCCAACCAGAGTTGCTTTTTAAGGATCAGACGGTGTCTGGTAAAGAACGCTATAATCTGAGGTCTAACATGGACAAATAAAAATTCGAATGTTTTTGAGAACTATACTCTTGCAGACAAGAAACTTTTTTGTTTTATTTTTCTTTTTTGAGCTACCATCCGAGCTCAGCTGCAGGGTCACGGTATAAGTTCGTAAGGGGTGACCCGCGTATTGACACAAGGTCTGCGGTCTTTTCTACTATTAAGAAAGAAATATAAATCTGGTCTCGTGAACATCCACGAATTTTCAGGTAACCATTAATGACCATGTCTACCCAGTATACAGTAAAATGTTAGGTTTTGATTAAACGCAGAAAGGTCAAGGCAATTTTCATGCTCTCCTTACAATAGATCGGGCTAAAGTGTGTGTTATCCAGTAGGAACATCCTCAAAAGCCTATACGTGTATGAGAAAGGTACATATTGAATAGGCTTTCTTAACGTGCTAGATGATATTAACATCACCTGCATCATAGAAATAATTTGTTCTTTTCCCTTGTGTTATTGGGTATCACACTATGTCTTATGGGTTATAAGGTTTCGTTCGATAGTGTCAAGTTGGATGAACTTTGAGTGTGTGCAATGGTCCGCTCTGTTGTCTCAAATGTAAACTATAACAGACTATGTATTGCAGGGCATACTAGTAAATTATTTCTTTTTGTGCATATTGTTCCAGATCTGCACCCCAGGTTCAGAGATCCTATACCATTTTGTCTCTGTTTGGTCCTGATGAAGATGGTCCCTTATTCGGCATTTCCACCGAAACACGTCGACCTTTCTTCTTCTTTTATAATCTAAATGACTTTGGTCATTTACTGGACTACAGTTTCAATGTTATGGGAAATCTCTTTCTGTTGTTATTTTTGTGATGGGATGGATGTTTAGGAGTATGCGTGGGGTGTATGTGTGGCTCTTTACCTGGTTGTGCACATTTAACTGATTTCATGTTTTACATGAATTTGAAGAAATAAGGACAACTTGATTGTGTTGTAAAATGTTTTCCTTGTAAGCGTTGTGTAAAATGTATATATTTTTTTATTGATGAATTTGAAAAATATGATATAAAAAAAGGAGAAAAAGAAAAAAAGACTTTTTTACTGTAAAAATGAGAAAAAAAATCATCTTGTGTAGATATTGTTGGTATATGCCCTATGTTTGAGAGGTAACTCCTATGGTATAAGTATATATAGGTCAAGAGGGAGCCCTTTTCTTGTTCTTGAGAGTGAGTGTGCTCACACCTATGTCTATTCATCTCAGACTTCTCCTCCGTTCGTGCCAGCTAAAGGCACGTATTTTATTTGTTATGACAGAGCCTACACATGGTTGCCACCTGATTTTTCGGGAACTTGTTATGTGGCATTTTTGCTTCCCCCTACATACACTACAACTCCGGACTATCATCGGACAAGATATGGTAGAGGTGTCTTCGAACAGGAAGATGCCGCAGCACAGGAAGTAGGAGACTTTTTCAAGGGTTTCCTACCATTTTGGGGTCCTATGGCCATTAGCAGGAATATACGACAACTTACAAGAGTGGTTGAGGCCACTATAAATGAGACTGCAGGAGCCCTTAGTAATGTCACCGCTGAGCTTCAAGCGGATCGTCTTATGATGTTACAAAACCGTATGGTTTTAGACATTATACTTGCATATAGAGGAGGGGTATGCAAATTGATCCAATCTAGTTGCTGTGTTTTCATACCAGACAATACCCCTACAGTATACCAAGCCATTTCTAGATTGCATAAGGTTTCCGAGTCTATTCATGTGGATGAAGGAGACTGGTCATTGACTGGATGGTTTTGGGGACTACTGTCTAAATGGGGATGGAAGATTTTGATGTTCTTTGGTATGGTTTTAGCTATTCTCTTCTCTTGTTGTCTTGCATCCAGTGTGGTCCCGCCATTTGTAGTCTTTGTGCTACCTTGTGTGTGCGGAGACCTGTCTCGAGAGAAGTAGAGAATAATAGGATTATGCTCTAGCAACATCTTGATGATCTGATGAATATTGATATAGACCTAGATTCAGATAACATGAGTTTGGGTTATTGCCTACGTAATGGCAAAAGGAGGGCCTGAGGTTCTGTGAAATTCTGTCTTGTCCCGTGAGGTTATGGTTCAGTCACGATTTTGGTGATGTTGTACCGTATTTAGTAAGTGCGGCTAATATGGAGTGAATTTGTTGTGTTAACTAGCGAGTTCATTACGTATTCAGAGACTTCGTCTCGAATATGGGTTCCATTTTGTCCGTGCCTCCATTTTGTGTTGCCATCACGTAGGCCCGTGGGCCCGTGGAGGTAACCGAACGAACGAAGTTGCAAGGGCTTTGTTGTTCATGCACCTATTAACTAGGCCTTTTCTTGACTCTAAGGTGAACTGTAAGAAACTGACCTCGCTAAGCCAATTTCCTTGGTTGATCGTTGTCTGAGATTGCCAATTAATGTTCAGGACATCGTTAACTTTTAGGTTGTTTACACATGCTTTATCTTGCTCGCTACCTGTCATTGTTTCTTTTCTATGCTCTTTTCATTACATGCATTGTGCTTTCAATTATGGGTTTGTCCGGCTTGGTGAGATTGGATTTGGGACATTCCTAATAATTAACTTGTGGGTTGGGGCAATGTAAACTGAGGTTTTTGCTATGTGATACTTTGTTTGAAAATGAACCTTATTGGCTAGAATTTCGCGCAGTGGGTGTGCATTCATAATGTGAATTTTGGCATAAAAAGGGATGTCTTGCCTTACAAAATTGAACAGTCTCCTGAGTTGTACACTGTGTTGTATTTCTAGGACTTCTGTTACTAGCTGCAGCCAATAAATTTGGTATTTGATGCCACCCAGAAGTATTCCGTGTCTCTGTATACCAAGACAGGTGAATCCGAAGACTTTGGGCGTGCCCCTGGTGCCGCTGGGTTTAAAACCCGGTTCTTCACTCTGCACATCAGAGCCACCTCCTCAGCTCTTGAATTTGGCAAGAAGCTGAAGACATGGCTTTTCACCTAGTCTCTGGCTCAGTCTTCAGAGATTCTACTTTTCAGTGTCAGCATACCTTCCTGGGTGATTCCTGCGCTGTACAAAAAAATCATAAGATAAGATAACATAGCATAACATATCATATGTACTTGTATTTAGTGGATTACTTAACAAGCACTGGCATAGCCAGCCTTCTTAACTGTAATAACCAGGTGCAGAGCTACTGGTATAGTAATTGTAGTTTGCGTTGTATTCACACAATGTATTTAAAAAATAATTAAGAAATGGATGGTGCTGTGCAAACACACCCATGCGTACATGTATACACAAACATGGGCAGTCGTTTTGGAATGCTTTTCTTTTACATTATGAAAAAAACCATTCCATGGTGGCAACTGGTGTGTCTGCACAAGTATGCATTCATGGTCTGCCACTTTGATTTTTTTTGCCATAAAGCACTCTATGATGATGTGTGCGGATGCACCACTGGCTATTTTTGATTATTTTTTTTATAATTTGCCATTCCAAAATGGCTTATGATCATTTTTTAATGTTAAATAAAAAGATAAGTATGTGTGGGATGCCCACTTCTGGCATGTTGTTGCTTTTCTTTATTCTGTATCATGCTTGTCTTTATGCTGTTTGACATTTACTGCTTATGAGCATTTTACGTGTGCAGACATTCTTTCAGTTTGCATTACAGTCGGCTTTCATAGTCATGTTTATCTTTTTATTTTTATTTTGTTATTTATTTTAAAGGTTTTCTATAGCACTGGCTAGACCAGGGGTATCCGAGCGCTTTACAGGAGTGTGAGGAGGTACAGTATTCAAAAACACTTGATCAAAAACGTTGCAATAAGAACCAACATAACAAAGAAAGCAGATCAATACGAATGCTATTTACAAAAGAACTATATTAAGCTAACTTGGGCAGTGAGGACTTCGGCTAGGGTGGGTGAGGGTGAAAAAGAAGAGATAGGAGGGGGACAAAGAGAATAGGAGTAGGGGAGTAGTAAATCAGTGGGACGGGGTGCATAGGGCTAGATGTCATATGTAAATATAGAGAACAGGGAGGGAAGTTAGGGGGGAAGAGTAGCGTGAGGGAGGGGCATTTGGAGGGAGAAAATGGAGGAGATAGAATTGGAGGGTAATGGAGGGGAGCCTGACGGGGGTGCAGAGCGTGAGAACAGAGTCAGAGGTAGGTATTATGGACCCCAGTATTTGTTGAGGAGGTACAATTTGAGTTATTCTTTGAAGTTGAAGTAGGAGGGTTTACAACGTAGGTCTTTAGGCAGGGAGTTCCAGATGGAGGGAGAGTTACCGGAGAATGAGCGAACTTATGTGCATTTCTTCTTTAACAGGGGGGGATAGAATGAGGGTATTGGTGTTCCTCATTGGTCGGGCGCAACCTGCTTTGTGGAGTTTGTATGAGAGGTAACGTGGGGTGTTTTAGTGAAGGGCTTTGTGCGTGATACATGCAATCCTATAGGAGGATCTGCCTTCGATGGGTAGCCATTTGAGAGTTTTCAGGGCGGGGGAGATGCAGTCAAAAAGTTTGTAGCCCGAGATATGTCTAGCAGCGAGGTTGAGCACAGATTTGAGTGGAGCAAGTGGACTTTAGGTGTCCCAGCGAGGATAGCATTACCATAGTCGATTCTCAACAGGACCAGCAATTGGACAACAGTTTTAAAGTCATCAGCCGGGATCAAGGGTTTAATTCTCTTGCGATGACGGAGAGTGAAGAGTGCTCCTTTGGCTGAGGTTTTTATGTGCGAGGTGAGGGCAAGGCTATTATCAATGGTGATGCCTAGAGACTTAACTGAATTAGAAGCGGTGAGAGAGCAGGTGAGAACATTAAGGCCAGAGATAGTCTTGTATGGGGTGGTGGGTTGTTTTTAGGCGAGAAGAGAATGATTTCGTTTTTTTTTAGGGTTGAGTTTGAGATGATTATGGTGGAACCATGATTGGATTTTGGTCTGGGTGTCATTTATGTGAAGGATATCCGAGTGGGATTTAATCTTATAGTAAAGTTGTGTGTCGTCGGCATAAAGGTGGTAATTGATTCCTGCTTGTTTGAGGATGAGGGTGAGGGGTTCTATGAAGAGGTTGAAGATAGCAGGAGAGATAATGGATCCCTGGGGGACACCGAGAGAGATCGGAGTGGAGTTGGAGAGGCAGTTCTCGACTTTGATTTGTTGGGTTCTGTGTTGGAGAAAGGAGGTGAACCAATTGAGGACATGGCCTTTGAGGCCAAAGCGGACTTTAAGAGTGTTTCGTAAGGATGTGATTATCTAGTTGGAGCAGGACGCATTTTTCGAGGGCTTTGGAAAGAAGAGGGAGGTTAGAGATGGGTCGGAGGTTATTTGGGTCATTGGGATCTGCATTAGGATTTTTGGCGATGGTTGTGATTTGACCCAGTTGGAGGGAGGTGGGAACACACCCCATTGCCAGGGAGGAGTTAATAATGGTGGTCCAGAAAGGGGCAATGATATGTTTTAGGTCTTGGACAAGGTTAGGGGGCAGAGGGTCGTTGGTGTGGGAGGATGGTTTTAGCTTAGCGATGATGTTATAGACTTCGTGTTCAGTGACAGTCTGAAAATGATGCCAGGAGGCATTTTTTTTTTGTTGCTGGGGGAGGGAAGGGTTGGATTCAGGTGGGAAGGAATCGGATGACAGAGATGGGAAGGGGCAGCGGGAGGATTTGAAGGGGATGGAGATGCAAGAGAAATGTCATAAGAAAGTAGTGGGTTAGGAGAGAGCAGATTTGCCTATTTTGGTGATTTTATCTGAGAGAACTTGGCAATCTCTTCCCATTTCTCATTAGAGGCCGTCAGCTTTTGCGGTGCAGAGGATGTTTGGTTTTTGACGATGCTGAATAGTTCTCTAGGACTATTTTTGGCCCTATCAAGCTGTGTGCGTAAGAAGGCAGATTTTTAATTGAGGATGTGTTTTTGTAGTTGGACCTAGCAGATCGGAGGAGGGCTAGATGGAGTGGGACGGATGTTGCCTCCATGTTCATTCAGATTATATTAGAGAGCGTCTTTAGTTGTTGAGATCAGAGTTGAACTAGAATTTGGAAGGTATGTTTCTTTGGGTTTTTAGTTTGGGGGGGCCACTTGGTATGGGACCTCGGTAACAGATTTATTATAGTGTTCGGTGAGGGTGATAGCATTTTGGGAGAGGGGAGCTAGCAGGAGTTGACCTTTGGTTTTTGTTTCGAATTCACCGGGGGGATATGATGAAGGTTTCTGGTTAGTTTCCTGTGTTTGATGCTTTTGGCGTGGATGGAGGGGGCCATAGTGTTGATCGTGAAGAGGATGAGGTGATGGTCGGACCAGTCAATGGGAAAGATGTTGGAAAGGGAGGCCAAATCGTCATTAGTGATGATGGCATCGAGAGTGAGTTGGTGAGTGACAGGTTTGTTTAAGGTCACTGATCTCCAGAAGATTCAAGAGGAGATTAACTGCAGGGTCTTTGATGTAATTCCAGTGGAGGTTGAAGTCTCCTAGGAAACGATTTTTAGAGTTGGAAAGTGAGGATTGGGTGAGGAGGTCGGAAAGTTCCTCTGCGAAGGGAAGGGATTCACCAGGAGGATGATGGATATTATGTAGGCGAATAGGTGGGGCGCCCCGAATTCTAAGTTCTTCTCTGAGGTATTCAAAGTAGGCATGGGCGAATTTTGCGGATCTCGCGTTCGCGAATTTTGCGAATTTGCGGATTCGCAATCCGCAAAATCCGCGAATTCCCGCGAATTTGCGGATTTTTTTTTTTTGTGTTCGCCCGTGTTTCTGCCAGTTCGCGAGGGTTTTTACAATTTCGCAATTTGCGAACTTACCTGTCGGGTCGCAAGTTTTGCGAACTTGTTGTTTCTACGTGTCCAGCCTGTTTGGGACACTCTTCTTCATCACTGCCACTCTCTGTCACCACTGCCACTCTCTGACTACTCATGCCACCCTCTGGCCCACCCATGCCACCCTCTGTTTCATCACCACACCCTCTGGTTGTCCAGTGTACATTATTTTCGGCAAAGCAAAGCACACCTTCCCTGCCTCAAGTGACCTGAATTAATTTGGGGCTGATTAATGTGTCACAGAATATTTTTTTAGCTGGCACCTGCTTCCTTAGTGCGCCCTGATTAGTGATCTTTTGCACTTGCTAAGTGCTTTCATTGTTGCAAAATTAGTTACAACACCTGCCCTGCCCCAACTGACAATAATGAATTAGGGGCTGATTAATGGATTTTAACTTCCAGCCTGGCTCCTGCTTGTCTCCCTTAGCTGTAATTCAGGACCTTTGTGGCATATGTGTAACTATTCTGAGGTTCAGAGCAGGGTCACATAATAGTTTCAACCGGCAACTGAACTCTGGAGGGGCCCCTCAGGAAGCACTACAGGAAATGGCTACTAATGATGAGCCTGAACCTTTGAACCTGGTAAGTAGTTACTTTCAGTTTTGCTAAGATCGTATTTCTGCAATTTTGCACTTATTCGCGGGGCGCGAACTCACGCGAACAGTGCGAGCAGTGCGAGCAAAATCCGCTGCTCGCGGATTTGCGGATTTTGCGGGAAATTCGCAAATCTCGCGGATTGCGGATTTTCCGAAAATCCGCAAAATCCGCGAGCGGAACGGATTTTCCGCCCATGCCTAATTCGAAGGTGATGGGGTCAGTGTTCTTAACAAGCTAGAGTTGAAGTTTATTTGTAAAGATGATGGCTAGACCACCTCCAATTCTATCTAGTCTATCTTTTCTGAGTATGGAGTAACCGGGGGGGGGAGTAGGTCAAGGATAGATGTAGAGTGGTCATTGAGCCAAGTTTCCGTACGGAAGACAATGTCAATATTTTCACTGAGGATGGTTTCAGCTATTTGAGTCGCATGCCGGACAGCTGAGCGGCAGTTAACTAGCATGCATGCGAGGGGTTTCAGGTTGCTTGAGGGGGGAGGGCATAATTGTATAGCGGTAAGTTGTGTTGGGGATTCAGGGTAGATGGGGGAGGAAGGGATTCTGCTCATCCCCAGGATCACAGGAATGGTTGAGTGGGGGTAGGAGGGTCAATTGGATAGTTAGGGAGGTAAAAGTTACAGAGGTCATGGAGTTCTGAGGGGGAGAGAAGGTTCGAGGCACGGGGGAACTATGGGAACAGTTGCAGTAGGAGAAGGTACTCCAATGTTGAAGATTGGAGGAGTTTAGTGAGTCATGGCTTGGGGAGATCGGGCGGTTTTGGCAGATTTCAGAGGAGAGGGAGTTAAAACCTTTCCTGAGTTGAAAAAGTTTGTACGACGAGTTAAGATCATTCCTGAGCTGGGAGAGTTCAGATGACAAGGAGAGGAGATAGCTTTCAATGTCAGTTAGAGTCTGAGTTAAAGGAGTGATAGGGGCTGTGGGAGAGAAGGTGTTGGGAAGAAGAGTAGGATCAAATATGTCCTGGGAGAGTGGTCTGTGGAGTGTGTGGATTGGGAGGTCGGGCGGGGTGGAGAGGCATTTTCAGGTTGATGGACGAAGGGAGGTCTGTGTGATCAGAAAGAGAGTGCAAAGAGTCTTAATCGGTGCTCTGAGATGGTATGGGGATCAAGAGGTGAGAGAGGGGAAGTAACATCCTGGCTAAGGGGGGGAAGGCAGTTAGGGGGAGGTGAAATTGGGACAGGCAGTCAAATTATAGAAACTGTGGGGGAGGGTACTGGGAGGAGGCAGTGAGGTAGGGGGTGTGCCTAGTGATTGGTGGAGGGAAGTCATTAGGGAGATACATGGTTCGGGAGGCTGGGCAAGCTGTTGAGGTATCCAGATGAGGGAGGGGTGCTAGCAAAGGTTTTTTTTTGGAGTATTGGGATTAAGAGACATCGTGCGTAGTAGATGTGTCTGTAGCGTGAGGGGTTGGGGACCATGAAGGGGAGGGTGAGGGGGTGTCAGTCTATTGAGAGGGTGAAGAGTTAGGAGGTGGGATGGATAGTAGTTAGAAAGGTGCTGAAATGTTGTTCAAAGATAGTGAGGTGATTTTCAGAAGCTTGGTTGAGGATGGTACCGGATTTGAAAATGGAGATGTCTATTTCGCTGAGGAAAGCAGGAGAAGGGGAGGTGGACAATTTAAAACCATACAGGATTTTACATGATTTAGTGGTGGGGAGGTGGAGGAGGAAGATGCTTTTCCATTGGAGGGACGTTTGGAGTAAAACATTTAGTTGTTTTTTATTATGGAGGAGAGGCAAAGGTAGTTATCGACAAAAACAGTTTCATGGTGACCAATAAGTGGTTTGTGTTTAACGTTTTCCTGGCATTTTTGGAGACATTAGGGTGGTAGAAGATATGGACCATGAGTTAGGGCTATGTCTAGTGATGGGTGAGTCCTGTAGATTGAGTCTGTAGTCTGCTGTATTGCAGGAGTGTGTGAGGGGGGGCATGGTGATTAGATTAAGGAGGCTAGGTGTGGGTGAAGGAGGAAGGAGGGGAAGACTTGATATAGATCGTAGAGAGGTGAGAGGGTCGGACAAGGAGCAGGGTGCAGGTGAGCGATAAGAGCAAGAGCCAGTAGTGGGGGCGCATTAGGGGACAAGAGAAAGGCTATAAACAAAGAAAGCCAGAAAGAGTAACAATAGAGTAACGCAGGAGAAAGAATTACAAAGAGGGAGAGCGATCAGAAGTTTACAAATTTCGATTAGCAGAGAGCAGGCTGGGGTCAGGGGAACATAATAAGGGGGAGGGACATTGAGGATTTAGTGAAAAACTAAGGGTGATACAGGCAATAAATAGTGATCAATATGTAAAACAGATAATAATTACAATCACAGCCAATAGAAGTAAACCACAGTGGAAAACAATACAAAAGAAAGTCAGTAGTTCCGCTATGGAAAAATAGTTAGACAGTAGGCAAATTAAATGATAGTATAGTTTGTTAAAATAACAGCATAGGCTGGTAGTCTTGGTAACAAGGTAGTGTTGACGTTCCAATTCGGCCAAAAGACAGGATTTTTGATGATAGAGGATTGTGGGACTGAAAGCTTTTGGCAGGTTAGACTCAATAATGGGAGGCAAGGCCTCAACCTTGGGAGCTGGGAAGTCCTCTAGATGCAAGTGCGGGGAGGCTTACTTAAAACTTGGTAGGAGACCATCCGCCATTTTGTGGGGCGAGATTGTGCCGGTTACCGACATCTTGAGGTATCGAGGCACAGAGATAGAAATATGGCGTGGGCTCCAGGAGTGAGGAGTACATGGGTTTCAGTAGTCTGGGTCATCAAAAGTATGGGGGTGGGTCAGTAAGTCTGGAGGAATCAATCAAAGAGGACTAAGGAGGGCCCGAGACTATGAGGAGAATATGAGGCTACGGGCGCTACGATGAAAAATGCGGAACCAGCACTCAGTCTGTGCGTTGTGGGGAGGAAGACTTCGATAGCAGGACATGAGTAGCTAACGGTGATCCTGCATCTCAGGAGCGCAGCAGGGGAGTCAGCAAGAGATCTGGGCCTCGAGTAGGGGTAAAGGAGGACAGGAATGAGTGTAGGGAGCCGGGACATCAACAAAGCTCAGGCACAGAGACCTTGTGTCACAAAATCGCAGCAGGGGGGACAGCAAGAGAGCTGGCTTTCCGTGGACGGTGAGTCTGGGTGCTGAGATGCCGGACCCCAGATCTCCATCAAGGCCCATGAGGGCTTAGTCTGCGGGGTTACGAAGATGTCAATCCGGTCGCCGTGGTAGTGGCCATAGGTCTCACCTGGTGGCGAGAAGTCCGGAGATGCTGCGCATCAGCACGAGGCTGAGACTCTAGGGTTCGGAATCTGTGGCAGTCGCCATTTTCTTTTCTTCGTGATTTTTGGCCCGCTTGGGCCAGAGGGGCACCCCTTCCCGGCGAGGCACGGTGTGCAGTGGAGTGGCACCACCGTGACCCGGTAGGCACTGATGCTGAGTCGTCGAGGTGTCGATGGAGGCGATTTGCATCACATCCAGGAGGCGGGTCTCCGGGGCCACTGGGCCCGATTTGGAGTGGGGTGCAAAGATGCCGTGGCCCAGCCAGGTCTCCACAGTACCGTCAAGCAGGGCCCGAGTCCAGCCCACCATCCGTGACTATGGCTGAGGTCCTCCGAATTCGAGAGGTGGGCTCCAAGAAGGACAATCTCCTCTGATGGGTCAAGAGGACGATCCAGGCTCTTAGGCGGTCCAACCCAGTCGGGGTTTAGCAGATCCTCGGAGGGACGTCTCCAATCCAAATCAGCTGTCTCTATTTTCATCTTTTCAGCACATTCCTTCTCTCTTTCAATTTAGTTTTCCTTTACTTTTATCACAAGTCAATTTCACCAGGGCTGTTTTTCAATGTGCACATTCTATTCACATCGATGTTTTTTTACCGGGTATTAGTACGGTCCACTTTTTATGCATTTACTTCCGGGTGAGCTTTCAGCACGCCTATTCACTTGCACGCACTAGATTACTTCGTCAGCACACCAGTGATCACCCTGCATCGGGAGGCTGTTTTGTGAACCTGTTGGTTTTTCTCGTACTTCGTTGAACTTAGTTCTCAGCTTGTCTCGCTGGTAAGCTTTGGTTTTAGCCCGCCGAGCGCGTTTGTTTCGATATTCGTGATTATAATTGAGTTTTCACCATTTCGTTGTTTTGATGTGCAGCATGAAGTTTGTGGGGTCATTAGTTCAAATTACACGAAGCAATAGCACTTATTGTTGCCTGGAGGTATGAGTCTCTGGTTTATTTCTAACTTGGAGCTTTATTTTTCACTTGGAGGTGTATGCCCAGCATGTCACACCAATCTCCACACCTGTATAGAGTTGCCAGTCCAGTACTCCATTTATTCATTTTAGGTATTGATCTAGAGCAATTTTCACGTATGTTTTTACAACATTTGACTCTTTTAAGTATGACTAGCTTCCACCATGTACCTTTTCCTCATTTTGATTCTGGTTTGTTGCTTCACATTATGATGTTGAATTTGTGTACAACGCCAGCTTGTTACAATGTTACATTGAGATTACTGTATTTGTACGCATGATCACTATTTGATTGCATTTTGTTTACACTCTTCTTTGAGTGATTTTCTCATAGTGCACCCGATGACTGGGACATTGTCCCAGGTTTTTTCTCACTTTCAGAAAGTTGGCATTTTCCTGCCCTTAGCCCTTTTGTGCCTGCAGCCTAACTTGAACGAAATGCTGAACATGCACCCCCAGTCACAAAGATCTGGGTTTAATACATAGTTCTTTTGCTCTCCATGCCACCCTAGTTTGGACCCATCCATATGCAAATCAGTCTCGTACCTGTTCCTCATGGGAACAGTCCAGCCCGAACTGTCAAGCCAGGTCTCTCTGGAACGGAAACAAGCATCCTGGGTCCAGTTTCGGGGCATCACCCTTCAACAGCCAGGCAAGCTTGAATCCAGTGACACAGGGACCAGTTTCAGGGCATCACCCTTCATCCGCCAAGCTAGCTTGAATCCAGTAGAGCACTAAGGACGGGACCCTGCTGGGCATACCCTTCCCACTTAGGGCATCAAAAGCGAAAGGAACAAATGATGGACGGAATGCTGAACAATGCAAACATTCACCCCAGTCACAAAAATCTGGGTTTAATCCATTGTTCTTTTGCTCACCACACCACCCCAGTTTGGACTCAGCCATATGCAAATCAGTCTTGACCCTGTTCCTCATGGGAACAGTCCTGAAATGCCAAGCTAGGTCCTCTCTGGATCGGAAACCAGCATCCTGGGACCAGTTTCGGGGCATCACCCCTCATCAGCCAGGCTAGCTTAAACCCAGTGGCACAGTGAGAATGGGACCCAGGTCTGGGCATATCATTCCCACTTAGGGCCACAAAAGGAAAAAGGAACAAATGATGGCCGGAATGCTGAACAATGCAAACATTCACCCCCAGTCACAAAAATCTGAGTTTAATCCACCGTTCTTTTGATCATGACACCACCCCAGTTTCGACCCAGCCATATGCAAATCAGTCTTGACCCTGTTCTTAACTTGGGTCACATGATTGGGATTAGGTGTGCCTTAATAGAGCTTCTGCTGGCAGGATGGGAGCAGATCTGAGTACATCCCCACTTGTAACTGAATAGAGAGTGGTCTGCCTTCACACAAAGGACCTATCACCTCCACATTGTCTCTGCAGGCGGCTTGGAGCCAAGGCAGGGGAATTAGGAAATCCCATGCACTTCAAAGACACGCCCTAGAAGCTTCATCCGCCTTCCAGAAGGAAGGCAGCTGGGTATAAAAATAGGAACTCTGATACTAACTCTCCAGTACACTGGTGGACCTGTGGATACTCTGCTAGGAAGAAGGACTACTGTGCTGTGACTTTGCAGCTTCTTCTACTACGTTCATCTCTGCAGCAGCAAATCCTGTTGAAAGGTCCGTCACCAAAGGAGTATTCAGCCTGCTGGAACTGTGTTTGGCTTCAGTCCTCTACCACATCCCGTTGGAGATTTTTGAGTTCCAGTTCCAGTTCAGAGACTAAATCCAAACATAAAAAACTTCAAGGCAGCTTCCACCCGAGGTCATCCGGCGACAATGCTCCCTCCTCAGATGCCTCATGCAGCCTTCCTCAGCCACTGAGCATTACCTTTACAGAACCTTTTCTCAAAAATTCTTCTTAGTCGACTTTGAGCCGCACTTGCGCAACTAGATGTCCGGAGTTGGCACTTTGATCTTATAAGTGCTAGTTATCACAATACATTTTTAAAAATCATGAATCTGTTTCTATTGATTGGATTGTTGTTGTTTTGATGTCAAATTATTTATTAAAATGTACTCTATTTTTCTAAATTGCCATGGGATTCTTCTTGTGTTGTGTTTTCACTGTATTACTGTTTGTGTGCTGCTTAAATATTTTACACATTGCCTCTGATTTAATCCTGACTGGTTTTCGTGCCAAGCTACCCAGGGTAAGGCACATATTACTTTAGTGACTTTTTGTGGTTCACCGTGCAAGAGATTGTGGTTGCTGCTTAATCAATCAATCAATCAATCAATATTCTTATAGCGCTGCTAATGACCTGTGAGGGTTTCCAGGTGCTAGGTAGCAGGACTAAGTCGAAAAACCAGGCCTTGAGGTGCTCCCTGAATTCTTCTAGTGAGGGTTATGTCTAGGGATAAAGTGGAAGGCAGTTCCAGGACTTGGCTGCGAGGGAGGAGAAGGAACGGCCTCTGTTGTGGCTTTGGCAGATGCAAGGTAGTCTGTGTGAGGGCAAGGGTGGTGGAGCAAAGGTCTCTGGATGGTTGGTGGAAGTTCAGGTGCTGGTTGATGTTTGCTGGTCCTATGTCATGGAGGTCTTTGTAGGCGTGTGCCAATATCTTGAATTGGCATTGTTTTCTAGATGTGGAGCCAGTGGAGGTTCCTAAGGTGTGGGGTGATGTGGGTTCGTTTGGGCAGGTTGAGGATTAGTTTGACCGCTAAGTTCTGTATTGTCTGTAGTCTCTTCAGGATTTCAGTTGTGGTTCCTGCGTACAGTGGGTTGCCATAGTCAAGCCGGCTGGTGACTAGGGCTTGAGTAATGGTTTCCTTGTGCTGATGGGGAGCCATTTGAAGATTCTTCAAAGCATGCAGAGGGTGTGGAAGCTGGCGGAGGAGGCTGCATTGATATATCGCTTCATGGTGAGCTTGCTGTCCAGGATGATGCCAAGGTTGCAGGTGGGTCTGTCGGTGTGGGTCCATGTTCCTCAGGCCACCAGGTTTTGTTCCAAAGGGAGGCGTTGTTCCCAAAGATCAGTTCTTTGGTCTTATCTTTGTTGAGCTTCAGACAGTTGATCTTCACCCAGTCAGCGATGTTCTTCACACAATTGTGGAAGTTGCACTTCATGATGGTGGGGTCGGCTGATAGTGAGAGGATGAGCTGAGAGTCGTCAGCATAGCATATAATGTTGAGGTTGTGGGTTCTGATGATGTCCGCTAGAGGTGCTCTTGGGTTCTGAGGCAAAAGGTGGTAGACGCATTCTCTGGATTCGTCCCTTGAGGAATGATTCAATCCATCTGAGAGCATCTTTCTGGATCCTGATGTGGTGCAGTCTCTTGAAGAGTGTGTGGTGGGATACGGTGTTGAAAGCTGCCGAGAGGTTGAGAAGGATCAGGTCCAACGATTCTCCTCTGTGGAGGAGGTTGTGGATGTCATTAGTGGTGGAGATCAGGTTGGTCTTGGTGCTGTGGTTAGCATGGAAACCGGATTGGGAGGCATTGAGCAGGTTGTTTTTTCTCCAGGTATTCAGTGAGCTTCTGGTTGATGGCCTTCTTGAGGACTTTGGCGGGGGAAGGGAGCATTGAGATGGGGCGGCAGTTCTGGAGTTCGCTGGGGTCGGTTAGGGGTTTCTTGAGGAGTGCTCTGACTTCTGCGTGTTTCCATGTGGCGATGGATGCGTTGAGGATGACGGTGAGTTGGTGGCTGATATTGTTGTCTCCAAGGTTGAAGAGGAGGTGACTCAAACCTTGCCTAACCCCTTGCGTTGGGGCTACCGCTTTTCCCCTGTCCTCTGGGCATGAGAGTTGGCGCGCCTTGGTCAGAAAATACCTGTCCAAGGTGGCGGCGCAACTCTGAGTCAGCGTTGCAGTATTTCTGGTGATTGGCACATGACCCAAGAGCGCAGCTGAGGCTCACACTGGCTCTGGGTCCCGCACACTTCACCAAAACCGTTACGGAGGTCGGATGGCCTCAACCTGCGTTCGTGTAGTGTAGTAAGGTGAAAAACTTGAGGAAATTCATAACGTCGGTAGTAAGTTTATTCTTCTACGTGTCGGTGTACGAGAGCAGCTCTTGGCAGAAGATTTTTCCAGTCGACCTTGACCTCTGCAACCTCGCTCCTTTCCTGAACATATTCTGGACACGCAAGTATTCTGTGGGAGAAAGAAATTAATTAGAAGATTTTACTTTAAAAGAACTGTGTTTAATCCTGTCTAAGTCTTTTAAAAGGTCCAAGAGTGCTAATAATTACCTTGAAGCATTCCGGTTAAAAAAGGCATCTGTTCACACTGTTTAAAGAAAAGAAAAGGTAATTTGTATAACTATTGTTTTGAAAAGATTCTAGTTGGTGAAGTCTGAAAGGGATAAGACTAATACTTACCACTTAGTGTGAGTCTGTCAAAGTTCGTTTCCAGTAGAAAGAAAACTAGAAGAAAAAACTAAGGTTATTAATAACATTATTCTCCAGCATTTATTAATAGGCAGTATATAAATTAGAGACAGTGTTAACCCTAATTAAATTGTATTTAATTACAGGATATAGAGAACACCTAACGTTTCATTAAAAAAGATTTACATCAAGTCACTATATCCAAAAGAGGAGAGGCAAAAGACTGGTCTAGCATGGATAGGTAAAGTTCATGTGAAAAGGTAAAGAGAGAGTAGCCTTTAGAGCAAGTCTTAGAGTTGTGTAGTTATTTCTGCTTATGTCTTTTCAGTGAGAATAGCGCTCAAGAAGAATTAGAGAGTAGCTGTGAAGACATCTACCAGAAGACCAGCAGTCTCTTCTCTATCCTATCCCCTTTCCCCCGTGGGAATTCTTTCACGCAGCTAGGTTTATTTTGGGTGCGTGGGGGAAGACTCAGGGGGGCATTGGAGAAAGTTTGTCATTCTGTTCCAGAGGAGTTTCCTGGCTACTTCAAGTAAGACTCTCTGACAGAGTGAAGTGCCCACGAAAAGTTTATTCTCCCGAGCAGAATGTCCGAAGGAATAGACCTGAAGAGTTTAGGATGGGTCTTAGACGTTATACAAAAGGAATTGTTAGAAGTTCAAGAAGAGAATAAGGCGTTTAGACAAGATCTATTAGCCTCCAGAAGAGAAACCATAGACTTAGCGAGTAGGATGGATGGGTATTTCGCAGGCTCAGATTTTTCAGCCCTGTCCCAAGACTCTCAAGCTAGTAATGTCTCTCCATCCCTGCACTCCAAAGATACCACCCAAGTAATTCATTCCTTGTCCCCTGTAATTCCGCTCGCTCCCCCAGAGCGATTAAGTAGAGATCCTCAAAAGGCACAGATTTTCCTGACACAGTGCTCATTACATTTCATGTGTCGGCCCGCCATTTTCCCTGATGCACAGTCCCGAGTAGCATTTGTTCTTTCATACTTAAGTGGTGACGCTGCCGCTTGGTCCCTGCCATTAGTCACCAAGGATTCTCCTATCCTATACGATTTCGACGAATTTAAGAAGGATTTCTTGCGAATTTTTGATCGAAGAAGGGTGTCCCAAGTTACGGACAACAAGTTATTAGAGCCAAGACAAGAAAACAAGGAACTGGTAGCCTACCTGGCTAAATTTAATAAACTAATTGTGGAAACGGATTGGCCAGAAAACAAAAGAGCGGCCCTTTTTTATCGAGGCCTGAAAGATGAGTTGAAAGACACACTATCCCAGATCCCTAATCGACCGACAGAGGTTTCTGCCCTCATTGACTTGGTCCTAGAATTGGATTATAGACAGTCAGAGCGGAATGGTGAGAAAAGAAGAGATTTTTGTTCGAATATTCCTCGTTTTGACCGAGCCAAATCAGAAGGATTTAGATCTACAGAGAGTCAGCCGACGGTGGAGCCGACGCAAATTGGAGCCGTGGGAGGACCTCTTTCAAAAGAAGAAAAAGAGAAACGGAGAGCTAATAACTTATGTATGTATTGTGGAACTAGCGGCCATTTTGTTAAGGGATGTCCGAAGAAACCCAACATCTCACTGAAGGAAAACTTGCGGCACCACCAGTAGAAGGAGTTGGGCTGGTGGATGCTAAGGAAAAAACAACTCCAGAATCTCATTTGTTGGCATACACTCTTCAGTCTTCCACTCCGCATTTAACCGTATCAGTGATCCTGAAATTTACAACCTCAGTTCAGAAAGGTATTTCAGTAATGGTTGACTCCGGAGCTACTGGAAACTTCTGCGACATTAAGTTTGCTTCCAGTATTGGTTTACAAGCAATACGAAAGACCAAGAGTGAAGCAGTAAGAGCAGTCGATGGAACTAACCTCTCTTCTGGTCTAATTGTTCGTCACACCGAAGAGGTGGAGCTGGTGCTTGTAGATGGTCATCGAGAATACATACAGTTTAATCTGGTTGACGCCCCTCAATTTCAGCTGATTCTTGGACTCCTGTGGTTAACTGAACACAATCCACAAATTGACTGGGAGAAGAGGTCAATAAAGATGAATTCTGAATATTGCCGGGGTTCCTGTTTTCATGACCAAGAGCAAGAGAAAAGGTCCAGTTTAGCTGCTTGCTTGTGTGAAAATGGAGCAACGGTATGCATAATTCATACAGAAAAATTTCCACAAATGTATCGGGATTATGAAGATGTGTTCAGTGAAGCAAATGTGGATAAATTACCACCACACAGATCGTATGATTGTAAGATCGAGCTGGAACCAGGTGCTAACCTCCCATGCAGTAGAATTTACGCCTTGACCGAAAAAGAGGATGCTCATTTTAAAGAATATATCCAGACTTACTTGAGCAATGGTTTCATCCAACCATCTCAGTCTCCGGTTTCTTCGCCACTATTTTTCGTTCCTAAGAAGGAGGAGGGCAAACTTCGAATGTGTATAGACTATCACGCCTTGAACAAGATTACTGTCAAGAACATGTATCCACTACCTTTGATCTCAGTACTTCTGGATCAAGTAAAAGGAGCCCAGATTTACACCAAACTTGACCTTCGCGGAGCTTATCATTTAATACGGATCAGAGAAGGCGAGAAATGGAAGACAGCGTTTCGGACCAAGTTCGGCCTGTATGAATATCAGGTCATGCCTTATGGTTTATATAATGCACCCGCGGCCTTCCAGTATTTTATTAATGACGTATTGAGTTTCTATATTGACAAATGTGCTATAGTGCCCAATTACGATATTTTGATTTACTCAGCATTTGAAGAAGAACACCAAGAACACGTCAAAGGAATCCTGGAGAAGTTACGAGAAAACAGTCTTTACGTTAAACTTGAAAAATGTGCATTTCACACCCGTTCTGTGGACTTCCTAGGCTTCATTCTATCTCCAGAAGGAATTACCATGGATACCAAAAAAATAGAGCAGTACTGGATTGGCCATCTCCTGCCACTGTGAAGTAGGTTCAACGATTCTTAGGATTCACAAATTTTTATAGAAGATTCATCCCGGGTTTTTCCCAGAGGATGATTCCAATCACTCGTCTCTTAAGGAAAAATGTTCCTTTCTCTTGGTCAAAAGAAGCAGAAGAGACCTTCCAATCCTTGAAGGAGAGTTTCACTTCTGCGCCGATTCTCCTTCATGCGAATCCCACAGAACCTGTCTATGTGGAAACTGACGCTATAGATCAAGCCATTGGTGGAGTTCTCTCCCAAAGGCACAAGGAAACTGGACAATTGAATCCAGTTGCCTATCACTCCCGCAAACTCCTCCCAGCAGAAATCAATTACACTATCACGGAGAAGGAACTCCTGGCTATAAAAGATGCCTTCAAAGAATGGAGACACTATCTGATGGGAGCGCAGCATACAGTTACACTGTTTACAGATCATAAAAACCCACAATTCTTGACGTCTGCTAGAACCTTAACTCTGCGTCAACTTAGTTGGTCACTATACTTTGCGGATTACAATTTTGTGATCAGCTATCGTCCGGGAAGCCAGAATGGTAAGTAGGACGCCTTATCCAGATTGGAAACTGAAGATTCAAGATTAGAAATTAAAGACCAAAAGATCATTCCAGAATCAAAAATAGTGGGAACAGTAACAAGTGAAACATTGGAAGCAAAGGTACGAGAATGTTTCACGCAAGAAGAGCTTCTACAGTGGGTTTCGATGTACCCATCTCGAGAGGATCGAAAAGGATTGCCCTATCATAATGGAGCCTTGTTCATACTCACCTTGGAATTACAAGAACAAGTCCTTTACGACTGCCATGATCACCCTTTAGCTGTTCATAAAGAAGTACAGAAGACAGAGGAACTAATCAAAAGACCATTCTGGTGGCCCAAAATGACCAAAGATATCAAAGAGCATGTGCTAGGATGTGGACTCTGTGCTCAGGGAAAACCGACACGTCAATCACCACAAGGTCTCTTACAACCCATGCCAACACCTCCTTATCCGTGGCACACTGTGACCATGGATCTGATAGTTGACCTACCTGTTAGCAAGGGCTACACAGCTGTCTTGGTATTTGTCGATGCATTAACTAAGATGGCCCACTTCGTCCCTTTAAAAGACAATCCAAGTGCTAGAGAATTAGCCACACAGTTTGGGTTGAATGTGGTAAGGTTACATGGAGTTCCCAAGATTCTGGTCTCGGATCATTTTTGGAAGGCTTTTACCACAGGATTGCACATTGAGACTAGATTCTCCACCAGTTACCATCCTGAAACTGATGGACAGACAGAAAGGGCTAATCAAGAGTTAGAGCAATAGCTTCGATTGTATTTATTAGATCAGGAGGGAGATTGGTCAGACCTTCTTTGGGCAGCAGAGCTTGCACATAATAATTCTCAAAACAGTTCTACAGGTCACTCCCCTTTTTATTTAAATGATGGTCGACGTCCAAATCTAATGATACATGCTAGTGTGTTCTCAGTTCCAGCAGCCCAAGAATTTATACAATCTTTAAAAGAAACCCAAGAATTAGCTAAAGAAAAATTAGAGAAGTCAAAAGAGCTTAACAAGATATACGCAAGATAAGAGAAGAAGGAAGGAA
Source organism: Lissotriton vulgaris (assembly GCF_964263255.1). NCBI lineage: Eukaryota > Metazoa > Chordata > Amphibia > Caudata > Salamandridae > Lissotriton > Lissotriton vulgaris. The sequence continues at coordinate 802,699,592 of NC_141694.1, read as the reverse complement.
GAGGATTATCCAATTGGTAGCAGGGTGTGGCTCAGTAACAGAAATTTGAGATTAACAGGGAATCGGAAGTTTCAGCCTCGATTCTTAGGCCCATTTGAAGTAGAAAAGAAAATAAACCCAGTGACGTATAGGTTGAAACTCCCCACACATTTGCGAGTCCATCCAGTTTTTCACGTGTCTCTATTGAAAGGTTCTTCTCCACACCTTAGATCTCGAAACATTCCAAAACCAATCCAAACAATAGATGGCAAGGAATACGAGGTTAAAAGAATCCTAGATTCCAAATGGAGGAAAAACACCTTATACTATTTGGTCGATAGGAAAAGGTATGGTCCAAAGGAGAGATCATGGAAGCCCTCTTCTAACGTCCATGCTCCTCGATTGGTAAAGGCCCTTCATGATCAAAACCCCCACAAAGCAAGGCTTGGAGAAACCCCCTTGCGGAGGGGTACTGTCAGGAAACTCAAACCTTGCCTAACCCCTTGCGTTGGAGCTACCAGTTTTCCCCTGTCCTCTGGGCATGAGAGTTGGCGCGCCTTGGTCAGAAAATACCTGTCCAAGGTGGTGGTGCAGCTCTGAGTCAGCGTTGCAGTATTCCTGGTGATTGGCGCGTGACCCAAGAGCGCAGCTGAGGCTCGCGCTGGTTCTGGGTCCCACACACTTCACCAAGACCGTTACGGAGTTTGGAAAATACCTGTCCAAGGTGGCGGCGCAGCTCTGAGTCAATGTTGCAGTATTCCTGGTGATTGGCGCGTGACCCAAGTGCGCAGCTGAGGCTCGCGCTGGTTCTGGGTCCCACGCACTTCACCAAGACCGTTACGGAGGTCGGATGGCCTCAACCTGCGTTCGTGTAATGTAGTGTAGTAAGGTGAAAAACTCGAGGAAATTCATACCGTCGGTATTAAGTTTATTCTTCTGTGCGTCGGAGTTCAAGAGCAGCTCTTGGCAGAAGATTTTTCCAGTCGACCTTGACCTCTGCAACCTCGCTCCTTTCCTGAAAATATTCTGATCACGCAAGTATTCTGTGGAAGAAAGAAATTAATTAGAAGACGTTACTTTAAAAGAACTGTATTTAATCTTGTCTAAGTCTTTTAAAAGGTCAAAGAGTGCTAATAATTACCTTGAAGCATTCCGGTTAAAAAACGCATCTGTTTACACTGTTTAAAGGTCATTTGTATAACTATCGTTTTGAAAAGATTCTAGTTGGTGAAGTCTGAAAGGAATATGACTAATACTTACCACTTAGTGTGAGTCTGTCAAAGTTCGTTTCCAGTAGAAAGAAAACTAGAAGAAAAAACTAAGGTTATTAATAACATTATTCTCCAGCATTGATTAATAGGCATTATATAAATTAGAGACCGTGTTAACCCTAATTAAATTGTATTTAATTACAGGATACAGAGAACACCTGACGTTTCATTAAAAAATATTTACATCAAGTCACTATATCCAAAAAAGAGGAGAGGCAAAAGACTGGTCTAGCATTGGTAGGTAAAGTTCATGTGAGAAGGTAAAGAGAGAGTAGCCTTTAGAGCAAGTCTTAGAGTTGTGTAGTTATTTCTGTTTATGTCTTTTCAGTGAGAATAGCGCTCAAGAAGAATTAGAGAGTAGCTGTGAAGACATCTACCAAAATACCAGCAGTCTCTTCTCTGTCCCATCCCCTTTCCCCCGTGGGAATTCTTTCATGCAGCTAGGTTTATTTTGGGTGCGTGTAGGAAGACTCAGGGGGGCATTGGAGAAAGTTTGTCATTCTGTTCCTGAGGAGTTTCCTGGATACTTCAAGTAAGACTCTCTGACAGGTGAGCTGTTCCCAAGTAGTGAGTGGCTGATCAGAAGAGGCTTCCTTGGAGCGAGGAGGATGTGGAACTCAGAGGGTTGTAGCTTGAAGTTCTTGTAGATGGTCTTGTGGAAGTAGTATACCAGACTGTTGCAGAGTTCCTGTGAGGGAGGGATTGTGTTCTCGCTGGCTGTAGGGCAGGAGAACTCTCCGACGATGTGTGGTTGGTGCTTGCTTCAATGCGGTACACCAGGACATCTTTTTTCACTTCTTCCAGTCTCTGGTAGTATTTCTTGAGGGCTGACTTGAATGTGGCTTGGTCTGTGGTGTCTCTGATGGTGTACCATCTTCTCTCCAGCTGTTTGCAGCTACGTTTCATTATCCTGAGTTCTGTCGTGTACCAGCTGGCTTGTTTGGTGGCTCCACAGGTCTTGGCTTTTTTGATGGGGTGACTCGGTCAGCAGTTTTGGTGATCCAGGTGGTAAACATCTGGACTGCTTGTTCCAGGTTGGTTGCAGAGTCGGGCTTGGTGGTGTTGAGGGGCTCCATTTTTTGGGTCTGTGTCACTTTGATCCAGATGTGTAATGGAGCGTTGAGGGGGCTGGTGGTGGTGCTTAGTGATCCTGCAATGGTGAAGAGGACGATGGAGTGGCCGGTCCAGGTTAGTTCTCTGGCATGGACGGTATTTGACTTTGTCGCAGGCTGTAAAAATCGTGTCCAGTGTGTGTCCTGCTCTGTATGTAGCGCGAGTGACAAGTGCCTCCATCCCTGTCAACCAACAACCCAATATCTCACAGCTACTCACTCATGGAATCAGGAAATATGAGAGCTCTGTATTTTTCTAATTTGAAATAGACCTAGATGATCAGAGCTTTCATGTTTCCCAGGCCCATCAGTGAGTAGTTTATCCAGTCAAAGGTTTTTAGAACAAACAGAACTACAAATCCCAGAATGCAATGGAAAAACTATCTGACTGAAAGCGCCACTCACCGGCAGCCACCATAAACAAAGGGTGATGGGGTCACGCGGAGGGTGTTAGAAATTCCTTTTTTATTTTTGTACGTACCTTTTGCCCCCGGCTGTCTCCAGTGCCGCGTCTTGTTGCGCCGCCTCTCCTCTTCCTGGTCCCAGCAACCCCTAGGAGCCCGACTCCCATCCAGTCCCCATGCTGTGGAGCAGGGCAGGGATTGGTCTGAGCAGGCCGGAAAGATGCCCTGCTCAGGGAGTCTGTGGGGTTCCACCGGCCCAGCTGCTCAATGCAGCCAGGCTGGAGAAAGCCTAATTGCGCATGTGTGTTTAGGTCGGCCTGAGACGGCTGGCCAAAATAAATATGCTCACTTAGGGACTGGAGTGCATGTAGCACTCCTCTCCCCCTCCCATGGTTAGGCCCCGCCCCCCCAACATTGCTGGCTAAGAGCCGGCAAATTCAAAATCAAACGGTGCAAGAACATTGCCTGGCTTAGCCAGCAAATGTAAAATGGAGAAGTCGGGCAACCCTCCTCCGCCATTGCGGAGGAGCCGCCACTGCACACCAGAACTGGGAAAGTTGAGAGCTCTGGTTGCTGGCAAGTGCATAGCCTGCTCATTTACACTAAAACACCCAAATTAAATGTCATCTGCTTTGAAAATCAGTGATAAAATGGTATTATTTTATGTTTTTTTGTTTCAGAATATATGGGGATATCTTAGATTACCAAACTCACTGTCATGTACAATGTCTGATTCAATTAAAATATTAGTAAGGACGCTATTTGTCTTCTTCGATAAATAGACCATTCGAAATAGTAAGTGTAAATTGTTTACCTTTTCATTCCGTTTGACACCTTGTCTTCCAGTCACTGGCATCCTTAGCTGTGCACCACATGCTGCTCCGTTAGCTATTAAATCTGTTTATCCGAGAACTGCTTCTATATCGAGACAGCTGCACTTAAGCTTGTGTTGAAAATGTCAACTAATTGTGGAGCCGTTTGTGAGGTGAGCCGCTGAGAGATGCACCCTGGAAATTGGCTCCGTTTTTTTCAAAGCAACGTTCTCTTTGAACAAACTTCACATGTTTTCTTCAAACATACTGACAACATCAATCTGGGGCAATTGATTCCAAATTTCGAGTTTCGCCCAGATTTGTGCCCTAATTAGCTCTATCCAACTGTGCTATATGCAGGTGGGACTCTTAAAAAATCCATTTCAACCCTGGGCACATTTTTGAACGGTTAACACATGGAGGGAAACAAACCATAGGATTCAGCCACAAAATTTGATGGGCTCGCCTTAATGCCAAATTATGTCCTGAAGTAGTACTCGGCTTTGTAAATAAAGTAGTAATCTCTGTATTGTATTATAACATTTTTATAGCGCCTACTAGCTCTATGTGGGGTACTGAAACGCATGCCTACATGGATAGCACACTACACTGTGTAGGGTGTGCGGATGGAATGGTGTTGTCTTAGTTTTGACCGATAGATAATCTCCCTCACGACCCATTTATTTTAAGGATCTATGTACAAGATTCCATCTAGGGCACTTTAATTCATAGAAAAGACCAGTAATTGCTGTTTGCTTTCTTATTTCATTTTATTTATTCATCTTGTGATTTTTAAGGACTCTTTTTCTCTTTTTTCTCTTTTTTAAAAGAACACTGTTTTCTTACAAAAAACAATTATTTATACAAATCAGATACATTTCCTTTCCACAATTTACAATATTACAGACTTATTTACACATAAAACATCTAACAATACACATTCATCCCTGGGTAGAGAAAACATGCAACCAACCTAAACATATACACTTGCATACACACTATTCACACAATACACTCCATCTGTACGAGTTTACACGTTTCAGTTGTTGGTCTCTAGATCACAATAAATTCACTACATTCCTTAGTTTTGATCCTGTGTGAGAAGTGTTTACATGTCATATGTGAGGACCTTTAGGTGCGGTTATCGTGTTAGGTGACACAGCACGAGGAAAGTAAGAGGCAGGTGCTCAGTTTATATAATTTTCAGTAAGATGGCAGCTTTGAGCAGCTCTGCAGGTCCCTTTATTGTATTTCTTAATATTCATGGTCCATTTAGCTGCCTATCACACTGGGATGTCTCTTCAGGGATATTATTTTTTTTACGTTTAAGGGCATGAGAGTTGCTTCACCCTTGCACCACGCAACAAGGTGAAAGAGCGACGCAACTACTAAGTTAGATGTATCCAGGCCCGGACTGGCCATAGCGGGCACCGGGCAATCCCCCTGGTGCGCCACACTGGTGGGGGCTGGTTTTGAGCCCCTGGGGGCTGATTTTGTTACAGGGCCGTTTTTGCAGCATAGCTGAAAATCGGCCCTGCAACAAAATCGGCGGAAAACCAGCCCTAGCAAAGCACTCAGCGGCACCTCCAACCCCCCCCCGAGTGCGGAGAGGGGCGTACAAGCACTTTGCCAGGGCCGGTTTTGGTTCCCAGTCCGGCCCTGGATGTATCAAGCCATGCAAGGTCACCTTGTATGGCCCTGACTGGCTTGATAAATCTGGAGTAACGCGGCGCAAATCGCTGTGTTGCGCTACTCTGTCCCTTGGAGGTGTTTCATGGGTGGACGGTGGAGGGTGGATGTTCCCATGCATCAACCAATGGATTTTGACACATTCCCAGATTTACCATTACTGGTAGACCTAGGAATGTGTCAAACTGCTGCGCCTTCCTGGGTGAGGTGTAATGAGGAGAAATATCTGTATTTCTCTTAGTTTTTTCCTCTTTCTATGTGTGCTGCAGAAAGAGTAAAATGCCTCAGGAGATTGTTGTTTTTCAACGCAGGCACCCTTGCACCATGGTGCAAGGGTGCCTGCGTTGGTGCTAGGCAGCACATTGTGCACCAGCGCAAGGAGAAGGAAGGGATGTGCTGTATAATGTTAACCGGTTCCATGCTCATGACGGAGCCGCTCAGTCATGAGCCGCTGTTGCGCTGTGCTCATGACGGAGCGGTTCCGTCATGGCCCTGCCGCCGCGCCTGCGTGGTGCTGATTTCACGCCTGCGCGGCGCGTTCTATTGAGCGGGCGGGGCCATGACGGAACCGCTCCGTCATGAGCACAGCGCAACCGCTGCTCGTGACGGAGCCGCGAGCGCCGCTCAGCCCCCCCCGGAATTGCCGCCACAGCGAAGGGGTTACATACCGCACATTCCGGCCTTTCCCCTTTCGTGCAGCGCAGCAAGGCAGCTTGCTGCATTCAACAAACTCTTGATAAATCTGCCCCTCAGTTTATGGTCCTGAGCAGGCATAGGTTGGAGGAAGACATGGATCACAGATCTGCTGGGATCTTCTTTGCTACTTTCATTCCCTATCTGATTCCCATCTGGAGATGTCAAAAGGCGGTTACAGCATGTAACTAGTTGGGGCTTGCTGTGGTGAACTACATTGAAGCCCTCCGTTGGCCAGAACCATGTGACAGATCTCTTCAGTTATTCCATGCATGTTCACTTTGTGATGGGTGGTTTATTGCTGTGGACTGCCTCAGTACTGTGTGATGGATATGACCATTATTTGTTTTGCCTATGTGAGTGTGAGAGTGTCAAGAAGTACAAAGAAATAATTATGCAGTAGCAACAGTGCTGGGTGATGGACATGACATATCTTTTTTTGTCTGAGTGTGAGAGTGTCAAGCAGTGCAAACAAATAATTATGCAGTCTTTATGAACTACAATCGGCTGCCCAATATCTGAGTGTTATGTTGTTAGTGTGTTATATATTGTATTGTATTGTAATTCCATTTATATAGTGCTTTATGCCAGTAGCGGCCGTGTTTGGGACGAGTGGTGTGGGTGGGCGGGCGGTCGGGCGGTCGGGCGGACGGGGGCATAAGGGTCGCGAAAAAAGGGAGGCAATTACAAAATACTATATTTTTTTAAAGCATTACCTTCAGCCGGCTGCATCCCACATTGCGCTCCTCTGCTTCAGGCACAGGCTACCAGAATGCCCTGTGCCTAATCCTGAAGCTGCTCCCACAGGAGAGCAGCTTCAGGATTGGCCGAAGCTCCCTCGATTAGCACTCCTGCTCTCTCCAGCCTTAGCAATGCAGCTTGGGTTGGAGAGAGGTTCACTGCGCATGATGGTTTGGCAAGCCTGAGACTGCCGGTCAAACCATCTTGCACAGTGAAGGGAGTGCACTACCACTTTCCTTAGTGCTGTCAGCCCCAGGTCCGCACCCAAGACCCGACAGGAAAGGAGAAATAAAATGAGTGTCGTTTTTTCTTCCTTTCATGACGTTTGTATCCACCCATGGATTTTGGCACGTTTCCAGATTTACTAAGGCTAGTAAACCTGGGAACGCATCAAAGCAGTATGCCTTTCCAACAGAGGTGTACGAGGAGGAATATATTTATTCTCCTTGTTATTTCCTCTTCCCTCATGTGCCGCGTTCTGCAGCACATGTAGAAAGGGGAAAATCCTCTGAGGATTGATTTTGTTCAGGAAGGTATTCCTTCCTGCACCAACACATTTCTGCCTAATGCAGGAACCATTGCACCATGACGCAAGGGTGTCTGTGTTGGCGCTTGGCAGTCCGCCGTGCACCAGCACAGGGAGAGAGCAGGATTGTGTCACATCTTTATAGATATGACCGCTAAGGTGGAGGAGGGACACCTCCCTGCCTTGAAGCACGGCAAAAAAGGAAAAATTGAATGATAATAATGAGATGTTATCATCATTTTATTTTTCTATGCTGGGGCAGTTTTGTGAAGCGGGGCTAGGCTGTGCAGGGGAAGGAGTGGTGGCACCATCCTAAGTGCGCATGAATGTTTGGCCGGCCCTCTGGCCTGGTCAAACATTCATGCGCACTTCGCATGTTCTCCACCCAGGCTGCATTTCAGCCTGGGTGGAGAACATGTCCAGACTTCCATTCCCCGTCTGAGTGCCGAACCACGGCGTTCAGACCAATCACACCGCTGCATTGCAGAGTTGTGATTGTTAAGCACCCAGGCTCCCCTAAGCCAATCACAACGCTGCAATGCAGCGTTGTGATTGTTAAGCACCCAGGCTCCCCTGAGCCAATCACAACGCTGCATTGCAGCGTTGTGATTGGCTTAGGGGAGCCTATCCTGCTTTCTGCTCCAACTTCTCCCCCCTTTTCCCCTCTCCCCTCTGCCCCTCCCCCCCACCCCACACACGACCCCACTACTGATTTGCGGGAGCAGCCGCGATTGGTTACGAACCAAGAACTGGAAATAATGAAACTTTTTTCATTGAAGTTATGCAATTCTTTGCAGGTCTGCTGAATTTAGAGAGCCAAAGTGAAGTTGCGTGGGGATTGGGTGGAGGAGGGGGTTGAGGAGTGTTGCTCCCTCCACTGATGCTAACCATCGCTTGGAGACAAGCTAGTAAACAGAAGTGCGCCAGCAGAGGTGAGTGGAGACTTCACCAACAATGGAGGTGTAGCCATGGGATTACTTTCTATCTTCTCTAGGCAGAAAATACAATTATAATACCGTCAGGCTAGAAGCAATTTCGACATGTTATAGCCATCAGCAATATTTTTTAGGTTTTTGTTTTCCACTCGATTACTGCAGAATGTGTAGAGCAAAATGTATAGAGCTGCAACATTTCTCCGGATACAATTTTTCTGCATAGCAACGTACAGATATGTTAATGCAAAGGAAATGAAGCCATGGGCAACTCTTTAAGCATTGCTTTTTCTATACTATATCAAACTGGCATAACATTCTTGGTTGCATTTTTGTCAGCGATCATTTTTTTTACTTTATAGACTTTATAAAAAACAATTACATGGTTATTTCCCTTTTCTTAAATGTTTCTAAAGTACATTTTTAAGCCATTGTTTAATAAGTGTAATGTTAACTTTTAAAATCAATCTCATCATTCTCACATGTGAAGACACCTTGTTGTTTTGAAGCACAATCAACACTTTCAGGAAATGTAATCAACCCCCGCACTTTGGGATTAGCTTGTTTAAAAAGTGAAGCCTTTCAAAGATGCAGCTACTTCTTGCCTCCCTGTCGCCATGGCAACTGATAGATCAGCGGCGCGCGAGTTGTGGTAGCAATGCTGATGCAAATGTAGGGAAAGCTGCCCGGTAACGCGGTAGACAGCACTGTTTAATCAACCAGCGTTGATCAGATATCGGCTCTCACACTGATTAGCTTAGTCAAATCCCACATTCGAAACGGACAGAACAAAAGCAAAAAAACAGACCAATCACTCAGAGAACAGATAAGGAAACAAGGTCAGTCTGACGAATGTGCAGTGCGATAGCCTCCCATTTGGGTAAAGGTTTCATTCTTTTTGTAAACAATGGGCCCTCAGACCTCAGAATTCGGGGGAATTGTCAGGCCCACATATTCCTGCCACCAAAAGACTGTGTTGGCGCACCAGCGATGCCACGATCGAACAAGAAAAGCTATCTACAATATTGATCATTATAAACCTTTCTTTAAAAAAAAAGGGCCATGTGAGCTTTTTAAGTGAAACCGGCCCACTGTCACGGAACATAAGCAGTACTCAAGAACATTTTTAAATATCGACCATCTAGTGGCAGAACGGCGAATGCTTTTCTTACTATGAAAAGCATTACAATTTCTCTAAGAACAAGATAGGACCAGATGTGGTGATTTTTTATAGGAATAAAATCTTTAGCTCACGCTGCACCCCAGATTTACTAAATGTCAAGAATCACAAACCTGAGGCAGTGATGTAAACACCTGCTCTCACACAAATAACAGCCTTTTACTGTTGCATTGCGTAACAAAGCATAGGAAAGACAATGGGATCTTACATGCCATATGTAGTCTAGGTACATCCTCCAATATAACTTCACCCAATGTGAGCATATAAATGGTGTAATTTGCGAGAATAACACATAGGGCCCCATGTATGAGTTTTTGCCATAGAGCAGCGCCACAGGCCTTCTTGCTGCGCTGCCCTACAGTAAAAGAAAAGGGCAGGAATGGGCCATATTTATGAGATACAAAAAATGGTCAAAAAACACACATTTTAATTTATGGTCTCAATAGTTAATAGGGATTACGGTGGAACAACAAAGACAAACAATTTATGCATTTAGGTCAAATGTATGTACTTGAGGCAAAATGAAGCTTGAAAAAGCTATAAACAAACTGATTCAAAAACAAGGGTGACAATATATATGGTGAAAAGGTGACAGTGCTCTGTGACATGGGTGAAATGAGTGTCATCTATACATCGGTGAAACATTTATATGTACAATTTTTACAAGGGAAAAGGAACTAAAGTTGGTCAGTATCAGAGAGTTACGGTGTCAATGGTTAAGTTACTTATTAGTTAAAAACCAAATGACCCGAGGTAATTGTACCAGATGTAACGTTGACCCTAGTCTAAGCTCTAATTCAGTGTGCTTTGTGACAAGTCTTCTTCAGGACAAGGAATGGGAGGTGGGGGGAAAGACAACCTAAAACCAAAAATAAGTTCATGTCTGTAAGGTAGGTTCCAACTCAGTGAGAATAGGAGGTAGTGACAGTGATTCCACTAACCTAACTAGCGAACCTGCTTTTAGTAATCTAATAGCACTTTGTAATGTCAACTCGTGATTCACTCATTTCCCCTTTTTTTTGTTCATACATAGTGCTATTCCGTTTTATGAAAATTACCAGTGGAAAAAGACAGTCATTGTCCTTAAACTGCAACAGAATATGGTACTACACAGCACCGGCTGTTGTATAAGCTCATAGAAAACCCATTGGTAAGGGATAGTTTGTTGTTTTTTCCACCGTTGCCCTAACTCGACAGAGTTATGCATACAATTCCCTCCTTTAGAAGCCTTCCTAAAAGTCCCTTTTTCTTTTCCCTTTTTATCCTCTTTGCACTCTAGCTTGATATTGAGCAATCAGAGGTCCAGACTTACTCCATCCATTCTTTGGAATTAGAGTGGAAGGTAATAGCTATTATCCATTGTACAATAGGTATTGCATGATTTATGCTTTCTGGATCTTTATCACATGTAGGCACCCTTATCATCACCACGTCATGAGGCCACACAAATACCTCTTTACGTAATTTATTAAACAGGATGTTTTTGACATCTCACTTTTTCACCCACCATCACTATAGATGCCCTCGAAAATTTAGGACCACTGTGTACGAGTGACACATGACCACACATGGGTCTTCTTTAATTTCCTTTTCACTCACTACGTACACATTAGCACAATAGATCAATCACTTGCTCGACCATGCAAGTGTTTTCACCATCTTTTCACCAACCGTGTGCGACATCCACGCACGTCACAAACTGCATGTTGGTTGCACAAGTGTCACCATATGCAGCATATAGCTGAACATGTTTAGTTAGTAAAGTGCATACACTATTTTGTATTACCAGCCCTGAAGAGTCGTGTGACTCAACCGCACACGACGAAACACGTGTCGGCGTTTGTATCATTCTCAAGTCTGGAGAAAATTAAACATCTTGCAGAGACAAGAAGAATCACATCAAAGAACCTGCTTCTGCGTTTCCTTTTTGAACTTTTGGTCATTGTACCTTGTTGGATGAACACAAATGTAGTTGCGAGAGCCTAGCTATGTATCATTGTTTTGTCTTTTGACTTACCTAGACGGTTAAGGGTGTTTATCCGTCTGCTCTTTACGCACTACATAAACGACTATCTTGCTTCTCACACACTTTGTAACGTACCAACCCAGGCAGCGCGCCCATCTAGTCCTATTTTCTATAAAAACCCCCACGTTTCATAATAGTGACAGTGATTCCACTAACCAGATACTCACATACTCGCAAAAGGATGTCTTAAAGGATGTGGTCAAATCACTGGTGTACTGAAGAATCAGGAGGAGCACAACGATTGAAAGACTAAATGGTTGTGTCGATCTAGAAGTTACAAAACAAAATGGGTATCGGAGCATTACTCCTTAACTCATCCAGTGTTGCCTGTTGGTGGAAACCAGAAAGGTCTTACCTGAAAGAATCAGGAAGACTTCACCGGGGGAACCGTGGTGGTGCGTAGGATGGATTAGGCGAATTAATCTGGAATTAAACAATGTGTGTTGGATCAGGAACCTCAATTATTGTCAGGTAGAGTCACATTGAAATGGGTTGGCAAGTAGCCCAGTCTTACCTGAACAGTGTAAGTGTTTTAATCACTTCAAGGGGGCCGCTTCAGGAATCAGCGCGTCCAGCTTGGAACCATGGTGAGTATTTCCCAATGGTCGGTAGAATGATTTAGCAAGCCCGGCAAAGGAGCACGTCTTGTTGCTCTCTGTGCCTTGTATATATTCCGGCTGTGTGATAAAGTCAAGGAGTTTAGGTGATATAACTTACATTATGCATTCTGCAGCACACATAGAAAGAGTAAAATGCCATTAATGATTGTTTATGTGCATGTAAGGACACCTAAATTTGCAGAACAGGTGTCCCTTCCTGCACATAAACAATCATTCCCTGCAATGCAGGCACACTTGCACTATGGTGCAAGGATGTCTATGTTGGCACTAGGCAGCTATTTCTAGCTCTGGGGAAAATACAGGGATGAGCGGTGTTTGTAAATACAGTGCATCCCTGCATTTTCTAAATGGCAGAGTGTGGCACTGAAAAATTTGCCGCAGTGGAGTCTTGAAAAGTATAATCTCTTAGTTAAATCACATGGGAAGCAGGCCAGGGTGGAATTTTGATTACTTCGGACTAATTGGAGTAATTTTGGTAATTCTGTGTTACTATTTGTGGCAGAATTGTCCATAATTATGCAATTGCACATGCTCACATAATTAGGAGTAATTTGGTGGAAACCATTCTACTGCAAAAACAGATTTAGCAAATGTTAGCGGCCGGTCGCACCTGCTATCCATGTTCTGCTGCATTTAGCACAGTTTCTTAGAGTAAAATGCATCATCGTGTCCATTTTGGATGCAAGGGTGCATTTTGTGCTAAGAAAATAGAGCTAATTTTTGGTAATATACTAGGGTAAAATCCTACCTCAAGAGAGGGTTAAGCGAGCGGTTGTGTCTCCTAGCGCTTGCTATTTGTGTTCTGTTGCATTTAGCTCTATTTCTTAGTGTATAATACCTCCTTCCATCCAATTTGGATGCCGTGGGGCATTTTGTGCTAAGAAATTGTGCTAAACGGAGAAATTCTTAGGTACTTCCAGCGTGATAGTCAAAGGGATTTGGAGCACCCTGCTGACACGTCACAGCTGAATTACCTCATGCATCATGGTCGATGTGGTTCAATGTTGCTCGCTTCACACACAGTTCTCACAGTTTGTTGGCCAGTGCCAGTTCCAGTATTCTTTTCAAGTGTATCCCCAGACACGTGTTTCTAGATTCCTTACTTCCAGCGTGATAACAGAACACAGCATTATACAAGCTATGCCCACCCCCAATTGCCAGCACCTCATAACTTTGTTCTTTGCTTGTTTTCTATTTTACCTCTCAAGAAAACAGATCAGGTGAAGGTGGTCCTCAATTGCCCTCTGAATCCCATAGTTGGGGGTCTTGTAAAGGGAATACTCTTACCTTTGCAGAGGGGACTGTTGGCTGGCATCTCTATGGCTCCTTTCTAGGACCTATTCGAGAAGTATCAGGTGTTTTAACTTTTGAATGTGTCGCACTCAAACGTTATATAAACTACATACAAACTTCACTTGAGAGTGCATGCTTGGATGACTTGTGCATATCAGGAGCACCTTGAGTTTGGGAAAAACAGCAAATTTTAGGAAAATTCACGTCTAGTGCCTATTTTGTATCAACATCACACTCTGTGATCTTTTTTTTAATTCAGCAATGTCTTATAGCATAGTTAAGATGTTTTTGAAAGATTACTTCCAGACATATGGAAATGAGGGAATGAAAAGTTTTGTTGTTGTTTTTTTTTAATGTCAGCCTCCTTTATATGGGATCCCAGGAGACTTGCAGAGATTCATATGTGAAGATAATAATACACATCCTTTATATGGAATCACAGGAGACCTGTAAAGATAATAGTGCAATCCCGTTAATATATTTAAAGGCCGGTTATGTTTAGTTTCAACCCCATAGGAATGCTCCGTACTGACGTCTGGCTAGGTAATGGAGACTTTACTGTGCAGCAGGGTCCTTGGCTACACTGTTGCATGTCTTCCTTGTTTTCCTAGTATTTATAAAGCAAGCTAAAGATGGTAATGTTGTTACAAAGTTATTCCAAGAAAAATATTGTAATTGAGCTAGACGTTTTAAGGCATGCCCAAAGTGGGCTCTGGCCCAAGGCCCCATCATTTCAAGGCCCCCCCCCCTTATAGAGCCAGTTCTGTTCTGCAGAGTCTTGCCCTGATGACCTTGAATAATTCTTAAACATATTGTTTTAAATACTGTTTTTATTTTATTCATTTTAATTTGGGTGGTGTGTAAGAGAGTCTATTACAGACATTGTGCAGAGAAAACTGGTGTTGATGGCTCATGCAACATTCATAAAAAAAGTTTATTTTTAAATCAAAGCAGGACTTCACATATGAGAAATTGAAGAGTGTGACAGAGATTCTTTACAGTAATATTAGTGACCTGCTGCTGTGCTACAATTTTGAAAAAAACATGTCACTATCCCTGAATATTAGATGTAAACACATTTGGAATTTGGACGAGTATGTCTTGCCTGTCAGTGACATGGCCAAAGAGGGCATGGAAGAGCTGAAATTGGATCATAAATTCAAAAATGTCCCCAACAGGACCCTTCAAAATAAGTTTGGCCCAGCGCCCCCAAAGTCCTTAAGATGTCCCTGGAAGGTATGTAAATAAATGCTCCTTCTTTAATCTAATACATTGTTCCTTTTAGTTTTGTTATATACAAGTGTTATAATATGATGAAATTGTAAATTTTTCCATTTATAAAATAAAACACTAACTTATTTTAGCAATATTTTTACAGATGCTCTGGGCTGAGGAACATGTATATTTTCTATTTGTAAACAGGGAGTGGTAAGTAAAGATAATGCCCTAAAACAACCAAGAAACTCAGGAAAAAATATACAAACAGAGCAAACAGACACTAGAAGTAGCTGGAATTGGCTCTTATGGCAGGGTAGATTCAGTATCTGATTGGAAGCCAGTTCCTGCAACCAACCTGTGCTACACAGCTATGGTTGGTAATTAAATTGATAACAAGAAAAAAATCCATATATGTCATAAAAAAAAAATACAGAAAGTGAGTTATGGTTTTGTCTCAAACGGGAGAAACCACTGAAATACCCTTGAACTGTCTATTATATCACAGAGCACATTTTTTATAACATTGCAAGTGACATCATTGATGACATTGCAAGTGATATAATTGATGTCATCACTGATGACATCCCAGTGTCTAACAAAGAAAATTATGGAACAAAAAATCTGATAAGAAGACACAGATTCTGTTGCTTGCAAGGCCTGGTTGCAGCTCAGGCTATGTGGCCAAGCCCCATTGAGCATGATCAAAAGGTGTGGCCATCGGGATTTGGCTGCATAGCACAGGTTGGGTGCAGTCAGTACAGTCAACACTCAAATGGGAATGGCCAAAGGCCATGCATTGTGGGGGTTGGCTCCCCTCAGTGGGTTGGGTACAGGGCTTACACATAGGCCAATCCCCTTGCCCATCCCAGCTGCGCAGTGGCTATTGGCCACCTGGCAAGGATTGGGTTTGTGGCACAAGGTAAAGAAAAATAACTGTAAAGGGGCTAGCTGGAATTTATTACAAACATATGAACACATAAATATTTGCAATTTATTTTAATGTCAATGAGCACGAAGTAGTACCTAAATAAGACTGAAGCACCCCATCATTATTAGTTTATTTTATGGATGTCTATGGAGTAATCACTGCTAAAATGTATTATTTGGTTAAATAATAAAAAAAAAGAGATACAATGAAGCCTTTGCATTATTACAAATGCATATATGTAGTTGATCAAACCCCTGTGAGTCAATAGGGTAGCCTGATGTTGGTTTGCATTTTGTGAATAAAAGGCTTCAAGATACATGCAAACCCAATTTTGCTTCAAAATCATAATTTCATGTCATTTTGCAAGATTCCCTTGAAGGTTTGTGATATTTCATGTAAAGAATCACGCAATTTTGTGCACCCCTAATTTGGGATCTATATTTTATATCATTACTTATCCTGGGCTGAATCTTGATTTATGGCTTTATTGACCCATTGCATTCCTTGATGATATTCAAGAGAGTTGATGTGCTAAATGTATTTTGTCGGGGATTCGAGAGATTATAGGAGAGTTAAATTTCTTAGAGATTTGGCGGCCTCTCCTAGAGATTTGAGAGTGCACAAGTACCTCAGATGGGAGTTTAGCCCTAAAGTTTTCTCGTACTCACTGTGTTTTGCTAATCTGCATAACAGTAAATCCAGCTATTTCCACTCTTAGAGCAGTGGTGGCTCCTCTGCTATGGGGAGGAGCATCACCTCCATGCCACCCTCAAAAGTTGAAAAGGAAAAAAGTTTATTTTTTATTTTTCAATTGGTATTTGCTGCGTCCTTGGGGTGGGGTCATTGTGGGACGGTCAGGAGAGGACAGCACTGCAATTAGTGCGCATGTGAGTTTGGCCGGCTGTCTCAGGCCGGCTAAACCCACATGCACACTGAGCTGACCCCAACTCAGCTGTTACTTTGCAGGGTTAGAGACAGCAAATCACAGGCTCCCAGTCTCTGTGGGAGAGCAAATTCCCTTCGCTCAGGCCAACCCTGACCAGGCGGTTTCTGTGTATGGGCGCCGGCCCCCCTTTACATTAACACAAAAAAAACATTCAATTCATAGCAATGCTAAATCCATTTTAATTTTAAAATGAAATACACATTTAAAAGTTGCTAGAACTGGGGACACTGTCTCCCCCACTCACCACGTTGTTGCTGTGATCAATATAACAACACACACACACATGTGATTCAGTGTTTACGTTGCTCCCCCCTGGTAGTCTTGGTATTTGCCGGGCTGCTAATCTCTTGGCCCTGAGGCCTGTGAGGTCATCAGCTCGGCAAAGGCTGAGGGTGAAGGCCTAGTCTCCACTCCCTGAGGCAGTGGAGGTAAAGTTAGCCCTGGGCATTTTGTATGCAAGCCCTGTAAAGCTAACCCTGGTGGAGAGCATTGTAACACCACCCTTCCCCAGCATGTCACAGGGTGGGGTGGGAACACCCAGTGAGGAGTTGGGAAAGGGTGTGGTAGACTGGTTCCAGGCGGGAAGGCAACAAATGAATCTGCGCAGACTCACCATGTGCGGTGAGAGAGACTTCCCACAAAATATTTGAAATCCATTTTTGCTACGGTGTGTGTCTGAGTGTTTATCGACACATGATTTACTGCAGTCTGCTGACAGAGCTGGCGGTGTACTTGTACACTTCACGTTTGTGTGGTGACTCTAACTCGTGGACGTCGTAAATGGCTTTGAATGAGTAAGCAGAGTAAGGTAACAAAACGTATAGCTACGGGCCCAGGCCCATTTTGGTTTGTTGTATTTGGGTTGGTTCATGCCAGGGTCTACTGTTTAGTCCTCATTAAGAGCAGAGAGAGCAGCTGCACTGGTGGCAGGGCTGGTGTAAAACAGAGTGGTCTGAGACTGCATGGGGCAGGGAGATGTGCCCAGACCAGGAGACGAATGGACAGGCCGGCCTGGTTAACTGTTGATGCACAGACACAGGAGAAGGGGGCACGCCTCATCTGGGCCCTACTGCCCGGGGTTTGAAGAGCCCTGTCTGCCTCTAATTATCCTGGCATTGTGGGCAGTCATGGAGTGTTTTTGCTGTGAAAAGTAAAGTTTTACTTTTAAAATTATGTATTGCTTTGTCAACTAGAGCTTGAATGATTAGGACTTTGTCACCACATAGCAATATTCTGTAGAGTAGCAGAGGTTTTCCTTCTCAAACTCCTTTAAAATGCGAGCAATAAATGCAAATGATTTGGCATGACATAAACACAGGGCTGGTGATGGATGGTTAACTGTATTTGATGGGGATGAAAGTGGTGCTAATCTTGATCTATGGGCTCAGGAAAAGCTGTAAACTCTATGAAAGGAAATGGTTTTTTTAAAAAAAAATTCAACTCGACTATAGAGTGCCTAGTAAAAATAGAACGTTAACTATTGTAGTTGCACAGAAATGAAGGGCAGTGATTGCATCATATGTATAGGTTAGAGTAATATCTAGAAAGCAAGTTTTGTTTTTAGCATTGAGTTGCTGAGAATCTGAGAGACCATAAATACTGTGTCTAGTTTGAGCATGGAGAGAGCTGGGAGATACTGATTTAGATAAAACAGGATATCCGTTTGTGAAATTTAACTGACACATCACCTCACTCCTATAACAAGTTTACCTATGACATGGTGCAGTAATGCAGTAATATATGTGGCAGGTTGCTAGTGTTTAAATATTTCAAGGATATGCATTCACAATTGCTTCATAAACCTTCATGCTTGCTCAAATGTGCCCTAAAATGCAACATTTGCCAACTCTTTTTTTCAAAATTTTCTGGAGAGTCCTCCCTCCCCACTGAACCTCCCCTTATGACAACCGTCTCACTAGCTTTTTTGCAACATGGCATTCATCCCCAACTTTTATGCCTCACTTTATGCCTCTTCACTTTGAAATGTCACCAGCCGCCACTGATCCTGACACTGCTTTCGAACATAAAAGCAGCATCAGGATTGACCGCAGGTGAGTCTGGGAGTCTGTGCTGCATTGAGAGAGAACATGGAGAAGAGCGTCGGGCGGCAGGCAGAAGGTACATTTGTTTCTTTTTAAATGTTTTGTATCCTTTTCCCCTCCCTCCAACCACCTACCTGTTGTCCCTTGTTCACCTCAGCCTCCACCCCGAACTGTCACTATGCCTGCACAGCAGCTGTTACTGTCTTAGAGGAGAGAATAAATTACTTTTTGTTTTAATATCATCGGCACGCTGCAACGCCAAATGGCGATGCAGCGTGCACAATATAATTTGTTTTATTTCTTTATTTATGTACTTACCTCGGTTCGGTCGAGTGCCGGAGTTTACTACCCCCACCCTGCCCCTCCCCACCCCACCATCCTGCAGCACTACCTCCAAGAGCCGCTACTGCTACTTGTACATTTTACACTCCTGGTCCAGCCCCCACACCACTAGGTGGGACATTGAGTTGTTCTGTCCACACACACAGTGAGAAGACCTTGATGGACGGTCGGGACTGTGGAATTTGGAAGAGGAGACAAGGAAGAGAACCATCCACTAACACTCACAATCAATAAGAGCGGATATGAGGGCCGAGGGGAAGATTGCAGCAGGTGTTAGTCATTTGTCTTATGTCCCCTGCATTTCCCCTAAAAGACTTTTAGTTACCTCTGTCTTGTCTTCTACCGGAAACATGGCATAGATCTACCTTTCTCCTCATACCCTATTAATACATCCGTGTCAATAAAAAAAAGCATTGGCAAAGCCAATAGATCTCGGCAATCTGAGAGCTATTGGAGTTGTCAATGACAATGTCTTTTAGCCATGTGCTATGGAGTGGAGTGGATGTATATGGTGTGGAGTGGAAGTATGTATTTTGGATTGGAATTGTTTGTTGTGGAATTGTTTTGCGTGGACTTGTGTGATGTTGAGAGGAGTTATGTGGAGTGGAATTATGTGGCATGACATGCAGTGGAAATATGTAGATAGTAATTATGTGGTATTGAGTGTACTAGAATTATGTGAAGTGGTATGTGTCATGGAGTGTCATTATGACACAGGTAGAAAAGTCAGACAGGAAGACGTACAGGAAAACATATGGAAAGTGCAAGAGTGGAGCATGGCTGATACTAAAAAGGCGCACAGATAGGGAGATAGCAGAGAGGAAGGCAGGAAGTGGGACATGTGTAGAACCCTATGCCAAAACCTCATAAATGAGCCCCTCCATTCATATTTGGAAAATACGGAAAGGGTGATTAGAAAAACATGCACCTTTTTTTTCATATAAACTGTAAAGCTGAGATGTAAGAACAGTGCTCAATTATGCCCTCCTACCAGCATGTGTTGGTTCCACCAGTCTTCACAGCTTGGACCAATCTATTTTGATTCAGACAATCTGGTAATCATTCTGTCAATCTTAGGGGCATATTTACAATATTTTGGATTGGGCAGTGCCGCAAGCCTTCAAGCTGCAGTACCCTATGTCAAAAGTAAAGGCCAAGAATGCACCGTATCTACAAGATACCGTGCATTCCTGTCCTTTCTGCCAGCACCGGCGCACAAACTGCAGCCGAGCACCAACGCAGGTCCCTTGCACCATGGGTCAAGGGTGTCTGTGTTCTTGGCATGAATGTCTTTGTGCAGGAAGGAACCCCTTCCTGCACAAAGAAAATCAAAGGAGGCATTCCTTGTTCTATGTGTGCTGCAGAATGAGGCACACTTGGAAAGAGGAAAAACGAGGAGCAACATGAACATTTCTCCTCGTTACGCCTGCTTTGGGAACACCCATGGAAGGCCCCTTACTCCATATTTAAAAGGCCATGAAAAGCCAGGCGGGTGGTTTTGCTTGGCCTTGAAATATGGGCCAGCACACTGCGCCTCCAGAATGTCCCAAATGGGATGCTCAGGCAGCGTAATAGTTCTGCTGGGGCATTGTAAAAGTGCCCCATAGTTCCCTCCATCAACTCTAGCTATCAAGCAGTACTGTATCTTGCATGGCAGGCATGACACCTTGCAACAAGCATTGAAATGGCCTGACGTCCGGCTTGCCCTTCAAGTCCTGTCTAATACATAAGAAGCCTACTTCAACGAAAAAACAACAAAAACAATTGTTTTCTGTATGCAATGCTTTTATGAGGTAAAGAATTTAATGTTTGATGATGCAGTGTACTTTTTAGATGTGAAATAAACCCCTCATGAACGACGATGCAAGCACTCCATACTCCTCTGGGCAAAGCCACAGCAAATAGTATGTTTACATTAAAGAATTGGTAGCAATAGGTATTACAATCTAGCAAGACTTCAATATGACAGTTGCTAATAGCAACAGCCAGCTCAAAATAACTACTCTTATAAGCATGCAGAGTTATCTGGACGGTGACTTATGCTGCCCACCAGGAAAGAGAGCTTTTGCCAGTTACCCTTGTCATCACACACAGCTTGCAGAAGCTATTCTTGCACACTTGGAACCTGCTTTAAGCCATGGCTGCCAGCAGGCAGATCTCAGATCAGTCGCTGGTGCCAGTGTTTGCAGCTTGTTGCTTCTGCCATGTCCCTGCCAGGGACACAAGCACTTGCTGAGCTTGAGAAAAGCATCAATATTGACATAGCAATCCTGCCTGATTGTAAGCATACTTGAACAATCCTAAATTGGAGCAAACTCAGTTTAGAGGCAATAGCAAATCCTGCAATTCTGAGTGAGTGTAGAAATCTCCCTGTGTAACAAACAATGTTGTCATCATAGCAGCATTTATGCTCATATCACAAACAGTATTAGTTATTGTTTTTATTAATATTATTATTATTTTATTGTGGAATGCTGAGGGCTCCAGTTAAGTGGCTCTAGGATAATAATGGCTGTTTCAACATTCTGCACCAACATGCCCATGTTTGTCTTTCTGTTTTGCATTCTTTAATATAAATTTAGAACATTCTAACCCCAGAGGAAGAAATGTTTTAATAATACTACAGCCTTTTTGCTTTGGGCTATATCGGTTGTTAAAGACCCTTATCATCGTTTTAGGCTCTCACTTGTAACTCACGCCTATAATTCAGTTTCTGGGCCTGTAGTAACCATTATAGCCCTTGGCAGCGTGCTATATATCCCAAGTTATTATTAATATTATAATAACTATTATTATTTTTATCATCGTCCTTTTCTACATTGATGACAAATAACATTAATTTGCATAATTATAGTGCAAATAGTACAGTCGTAAAAACGGATGATAACATTAATGATGATGTTTAATTAACATATAAAATGAAAGAAGAAACAACAATAAATGAATGCAAAAATCAAAACAAGTCAGAGAAGAGCTGAACCCTGTAAAAAGGCATAACAAATGCATAAGATACATTAAACATACACTGGAGTAAGCCACGTCCAAATGTCTTTTCCATTGTTCAGTGTCGCAGAGGCCTTTTTCTGTAATATCAGTTAATTCCATGTCTGGACTTTCTCCTAGTTGCATAGGTTTTGTGCAGACAATGTGTTTGTTCCTGAATATATTTTGCTATATGAAAAAATTGTTTTTAGGCCAAACATTTCTGTGTCATTGTGGTGGCTCCTTGTCATTTGATGAACTGATGTAGAACTGCCTTTCAAGTGCTTCAGCGTTATGAGCTGTTGTCTCAAGTCGGCTCGGTCTCCTCCTTAACCGACAAACCAATGTAACCGATCGTCCCATATGGAAATAGATATAGACTCATTCTTTTTGAGCTAGGGAAACATATGTGAGTGCTATGCCTTTTCATTAGAGATCACATATCATCCTATATTGCTAGTGTTATCCAGATGAGAGACAACACATCGTCAGTGATGTCATCTAACATGTCATGAGTGATGGGGCAAGTTATAGTTAGCTCAGTAAACTATAACTGGTGAATATTTTTGGGTTTTACCTTATTTCGGCACCTAACTATAACATCACTTTAACCTTCATTTTTTTCCAGTGAATATCTAGTGTTTGTTCAACGTAATGTAAGATCCTATGACTATACCTATCTATAAAATCACTTTAACTGTTATTCTTTTCAGGAATTTCTGGGGCTTTTTGATCATATTCAATCAACTGCCCTGCTGAGCACGATTTCTGACCATGCATGGCTGGAGTTTGGCTGCAGAATCTCCACCGGTTGATGCCAGCTCATATTCATAATTTATATAGGTAAGGGCATGCGAGGGACCCACTCTCTGCACACTACCCAACGTAAACAATGTCCAGGGTACACCATCCCCTGGGACAATAGAGGAGGTGCAGAACAAACAGTAACACTCCTGCAGGGATCTGGGCAGGTGAATACCCATGATAGCTCCCGACACAGCATGGGATGATGTGAGCTGGGCTGGGAGGTGGCCAGATGCACAGGAGTGGCCTCCTCACGATTCCTGTGCTGCAGCAACCATAGCCATGTGGGTGTCCTGGGTGGGACCGTGACACCCAAGATGAACAAAAAACACAGCGTGAAGCCAACTTACTGGCTCCCGGACCTCCGGCGAAACCTGCTAATCAAATCCCAGTGAGGAGTGCTAGATTATGCCTCTTGTGTGCTTCATTTACATATTTTTCTTGTTATGTGGTGCTCTAATAGGGGCAGGTGCACCACCCACTAGTAAGGATTGCAAAAGGCGTTGTTTGGCTAATTCAATTTCTTTTTTAATACCCTCCGGTCTGTTGCAGAAACCCATCAAAAGAGGTACCATTTGCTGGGGCAGTTAAAATCTGCTTCTATATCCCCAGATTCCCCTACAAGCCCGTCAAAGAAAATACCCACCAGGCTGATGATGGGTGTAGACAGGTCAGGTCTTGGACCAGGCACGACCTGCGCTTGCCCCATGCTGCAGTACTGCTGTAGCACTTTTAAGCATAATGACAGCTGCCACAACCCTCCGTAGACAAGGGAAGGCTTGGGGATATAATCCCACCCCAGCCAGGGCTCAGGAAAAGAATGCAGCCAAGTTGATAAGAAAGTCCACCCCAAATTCTGGAACCCATGCTGCCTGATTGCTATGGCCATTTAAGTGCAACGAGTGCTGATACGCCCGTCCTTAGACAAGGGAATGCTGGTGGACGTATTGCGTATACAACAAGGACCCCCTGAACAATAGATAGGCCAACTCCTAGGTCAGGGAAAAATACATATATGCAAAAACAAACCTAGGCAATTGTAGTTACTTGTCTATTTAATGATAGATGGGAACCGGACCACCTCCAAGATTTAGATTACTGTATTTATTGTCAAAGAATCAACATACTATACATTAAAAATAGATATTCCTTTTCTTTAAAAAAAGACAGGTTTTTAATGAATCAAAGATAAAAAATGTCAAACCATACAATAGATGACCACATATAGCACAGTATAAAAAACAGTCATATAACAAAACAAATCAAAACATTAAAAAAGCATGTGGCATAGTAGTAATTTATCGACGCGCGTTTCGGCGAACCAGCGCCTTCTTCAGGACAGGCCACTTAATTATCTAATTAACAGAAAAATATATAAAATAGTCGTTAAACTAACATTTAATTCCTTAATCTATATACAAGTTCCGATTACAATATATTTATCAATAGTATGACATAAAAACACAGAATCTAATAACATGGAGATGGCAACAACTCCCATATATAAACAAGTCTGACTCAAACATAGATGAGAGTCTTTAAGTAGAAGAACTTCAGTGCTCGTTGAGATAGGAAACCAAATCAATGTTTAACAGCATGCTACTTGCATGTCAAATCCTATCAACAAAAAGTGGGATATCTTTAATTATTCTAAATAGAGAGATATTAGACAATAGTTCAAAGGCATGTTGCATAATAACAAACGATGAAATATCCTTGATCCTTCTAAATCAGGAGATATGTAACAATATTTCAAACACAGTTTACATTGTTGCAAGACAACCTTATATGATGTCAGCATGGTAAAACCAGTTACTTCTTATCTCTAGTTTTGAATCACGAAACCAAAAAATATATATAATATAATCCTGGTTTGGTCACATGTCATCAATACTCATATTTTTCTAAAAATTAAAAATTTTATTTTATTTTTACTTACTTCCTTCTGCAAAGCGTAGTAATTTCAGATGCCTTCTAACTTCGTATTATTGATAATAATTACGTTGTTCTTTGATGTGATATGATTTCAGGTTTCTGTATCTGTCGATAACAGAACTTTAAGATAAATACCAAAGATTAATTTAACTATAATGATTCCACCAATCCCTATTATATCTCTGATGGTGCGATTTTTAATTAAAATGCTTAAGGCAGAGTGGTAAATGCTGGTGGACGTAGTCAGACCCCAGTCAGGGCGCATGAAAATAATGTGGCCAAGTTGAGCAGGAAGTTTGCTCCCAGTTTTGGAACCCCCACAGCGGGACGCTGTAGCGCTTTTAAGTGCAACAAGTGCTGCCACGCCTCTCCTTAGACAAGTGAAAGGTGGGGGACGTAGTTGCACCCAGTCAGGGCAAAAGAAAACAATACTGCCATGTTGAGTAGAAAGCTCCTCCAAGTTTTGGAACCTGCCACTATGAACTATGGTACCTACAGCATTCTCACTGAACTTTTTACTGTCATCCATGCTATGCAAAACGTTTGTGATCCAAGTGTTGGTGTGGATACAGAAATGCATATAAATGAACTCTGTAATGAGTAGCTATACCATCCACTGTTCGCTCATAGCAATCACGTAGCCATGACTAAATATTGGCTCTGTGACCTTCCTAGCCTTGTTTGTTTTTCAGCAACACACAATCACCGACACAATTGGCTTTTTACATGATTGCAGATTAAAATGGTTTGGGGCACATGTGTCTAGGTGTAAAGAGTGTTCAAACTGAGGTTGTTCAATCCACCCCCTCTCCTTTCATTTTAGAATGCCCTCAGGAAAATAGTCTGTTATTTATATTATTCAAGATCTGGGTCAATCATAAAGTACTCATTGTTCAAAATCCAACATGTTAAGCCATGTCTAAAACTCCACGATAGCTGGATATCATATGGCAAACTAGAGGTCAACTGCACAGAATTCTCACTCTTCAGTTCAAAGGACTGTACCAAAGTCTTGCACTCCATAAATCATAAATGCTATAGCCACATGTGAGCCCGGTAAAAAACAAACTGCCTTCACACTCAGTCCAAATCTTTTCTTCACCATTCTAGACTCAATCCAACCCTGTGACTGGTCCGACCACCACATTATCACATTCTTCATCAATGAATGTGTGAAACTTTGCCCAGCCCAACCCGCCAAACCCAAGGTCTGGAGAAGGGACCTGAAGAAACTCAATCCCATCTCTTCACCCTCTCCCAGCTACAACATTCTCCTACCCCCCTCCGACAACGACGACGTTCAGGCTCTCATCAATCACTACCTCAAATCTATGACCACGATACTCAACGAAGTTGCCCCCCTTCAACTAAAGAGAGTTTCCTCCAAAAGCTCAAAACCATGGTACGATGGTCTGCTTAACAATGATAGACGAGCCATGAGACTAGCAGAACGTAACTGGAGATCCACCCCATCAGTTATGCACCTCAACTTACTAAAGAAAAAAAATGAAATGCCTACTTCAGGAAAATCAAACGATCGAAAGCTTTAGCCATCAACTAGACCAAGCAAAAAACAGACCAAAAAAACTATTTGAACTAATCAAAACTCAATCCAGGGATGAACCACGACGAGTACATGACACAACCAGCACGCTACCGTCCTGTGAAGAATTCTCTACCTTCTTCAATCTAAAAACAGACAACATCAAGAAGGATCTCCGCACTGATCTAAACCTATACTCCAGCCCCCTCAGCAATACACCCATCAAACTAAAAAACAATGCCACTTGGGCATCCTTTGATACCTACACAGAATAATCTATTGGCAAGATCCTTAGTACCCTGAAGCCCTCCAATCACCTTTCGGACCCTCTACCTGCAAACGCCGTGGCTTCTCCCGCGCTGGACCAAAATCATTAATAGTTCTCTTCAACAAGGAGTTATCCCGGACTCCCTCAAAGTGGGACAAGTATCGCCCATACTAAAGAAACCTACAGCTGACCCTACTGACCTTAATAACTATCGCCCCATCTCCAATATCCCTACCTTAGCCAAACTACTAGAAAAATGTGTTCACCTCCAACTGACAAAACACATCGATCATTTTGACCTCCTTAACCGACACCAATTCGGCTTCCGTGCTGGGCACAGCACAGAATCAGCGATGACACACATAATTGATGACGCACTCCAAATCCTATACCAAAACGGTACCTGCCTCCTCATCCTACTTGAACTCCCATCTGCTTTCGACACGGTCAAACACGAGAACTTACTCGATCTGCTGAATATCAGAATGGGCATCTCTGGGACAGTACTCAAATGGTTCACCTCCTTCCTTCATAACCGGACACAGAAATTCAAAATTAACAACACCATGTCCACACCCGTGCCAGTAACACTTGGGGTCCCGCAAGGATCCTCCTTATCACCAACCCTGTTCAACCTAGTCATGGAGCCACTCACTGCACTGCTTCATGCCTTTAATGTACAATTCCACATGTATGCAGACAATACCCAACTCTACCTCAAACTACAATCCCCTGAAGACCTCAAACTTCTCAACTCAACACTTAAGGACGCACAGACATGGCTGGCAGAGAACCATCTCAAACTTAATGCTCTAAAAACAGAATTCCTCCTAATAGCACCCCTCTCAAAAATCCCCATCGCCCAGGACTGGCTGAAACACCTCACTGCATTCAATGTCCAATCTATCATTGTAGACTCAGCAAAATCCTTAGGTATCACCCTCGACTCCAATCTCAATATGCAACGACATATCAGCAATGCAACCAAGGGAGCTAATTTCCAAATCAATACCTTGAGGAAGCTAAAATCCTTCCTCCCAGCCAATGACTTTAGAACTGCAGTCCAAGCGCTAGTTATCCCTCGGATTTATTATGGAAGTGCCGCCCTCTGCGGCCTCCCCTATCAACAACCGCACCATTAAGAGCCTCCATAAATGCTGCAGCGAGGCTCATAACTGGATCAAAAAAATGCTCACACATCTCCCCTGACTTAAATTCTCTGAATTGGCTACCGTACGAAGCCAGAATACACTTGAAAATCGCTTGCATTACTCACAAGGCCTTACACCACAATTCACCCAGCTACATTGCTCAGAAATTGACAATCTCAGGAGGCTCAAGAGCCACAAGAAGTGCAGAAACTCTCCTTTTGAAACCTCAAAGATTCCACAAGAAAAAACATACAAGCGCTCCTTCTCAGGGATGGCTCCCAGGATCTGGAATGCCCTCCCTCCAGAAACTAGACTTTTCTCATCCACGGCTTTCTTCAAAAAAGAAGTCAAGTCGATCCTCCTGGCTAAATTCACTTGATCTTAAACTCTGCAAATACTGTTTGCGTGGATGTCTCTCCCTATATTACATTGCCTAAATCGACCACATAACCACATTCTACTACCTTGCACTGTTCGCTACTTTGTACAAATTGCCTTATAAAGTTGTTTTTCCTTCTGTACTCTTTTCATATTTATGTAAAGCGCTCTGATATCTGTAAGGACTTGTTCGCGCTATATAAACTCTGAAAATAAATAAATAAACAACACCTATTATCATTTACGTCTAATGCCAATACATCAATTTAAAGTGTTTATTTTTATACCAAAAAATATATCCAGAATTTAAACATTCAGAATTACTTAAATAACATATTTTAATTAACAATCTCCCAAACACCTAATGAATAACCGATGGGTATAAATTATTAAGTGTTTGATATCATTCAAGAAAGTAAAGTAAAAATCTACTGCTGATTCCTAACCTTATTTGTGTATGGAAGAGTGGCTTATACTTACAAATGACTGGATTTTTGACCGAAGGGAATTTACAGATGGCTGGATTGTGATGGTGCTCTTGGCAACTTATCGAATTCTGAATAACATTACTCAATGATAATGTAATCTTTGATAGGAGTAAATCCCACACAAGGGGATTGAAATGTGAGGGTTCCAAGGCGTGGATTGACTTCACAGTCTGTGAACACTATGAAACATGTGAGTTTTGTTGGTATTCACAGGATCCTTTCCCACCCTGAAAATGGTCATAGATTTACTGCTATGAAAGTCAGGAGTAAATCCTTATCCAATGTGAAACGGTCAACAGAACACCCCCAAATGTCACAGGTGAGAAGGTTACCATATTTCTCCATGGCAAAATTGTGCTCATGCAATGAAAAATGAAATGTACATTTACATTTACATTTACAAATGCTGGTGCCTTATTTACCATTGTTCCAGTGAAAATGCCAATGCACAGGTGTAACCAGGGATCCATAAAACCTTTCTTCAAGCATGGCTGAAAAGCTGTGACTACTGGTGTTTTCTGGAAAAGTTTGGAAATTACAGGAAGTCACGAATGTGTACCATTATGCAATGTAAAATGGAAGAGATTTAAGTGCAAATTTACATTCCTACCTTGTAAATCGTGTCCCTGAGGGTTTACTTTACGTACCACTGCATGGGTATGCAATGTAAGGCATTGGCTTGATGCTTTCATAAATGCTAGGGAAATACCAATGCTCATCTATGCCTTAACATGTGTTGTGACATTCTTTGTACCTGCTTCATGGCCACTAAAGCATTAGCTTTACTGCAGACTTTCATAAATGTTGAATGCCCTCATTTGGTTATTCCATGGGGTGTGATCAGTGGCGTAGCTAGATGTTGTGCGGCACGGGGCGGTCCCTGCGTCTGCTGCCCAGTGGACGCATGTAAGACAGGGTGGTGGTGGTGGGGGTGGGGGGTGCTGGCTATTCCTGCAACGGCTGCCCCAAATGCCTGATGAAAGTGGTCCCCCATAACTCATGCTGCCTGGGGCGGACTGCCCCCTCCCCTCTTGCTACGCCAATGGGAGTACTGCACATATTAGCTGAATCAGGAAGTTGGTACATCTAAGAGTAGACATTAGAAAGTAGTGAGCTCTTGCGGGCAATACTAGGATATTTTGTCACAAAAAGCTACCCCGTCCCTACTTGAATTGATTTGTAAGAGCTTCAGCTGTTGAACAACACTTTCAATCGTAAACTGATCAATGTGATTGCAAAGACGTGGTACTCACACTTGTCCTTGCTGTTGCTGTTGTTGGAACAATACCATGTCACCATACTTTGCTGCATACAAGACAGAAGGCATCAGGATGGTGGGAATGGGGGCAGAATATCGTAACATCTGACATTAATCTCCTATCCTAAATATCTTCTAGAAACCCACTGCACCACTGGACTAAATAATAAAAATATAGACCCAGTAGACCCAATGGAGTCATATTTTGTAAACAACATGTAGAACACAATATTTATGTCAGACGATATTTTAGCGGATGATATTGTGACGTAGCACTGTGTGGTGTATGCTGTACAGATGCTCATTGACACAATTGAATAGCGCTGGGGCTTTTTTTATCAGGCAACCTTCATAGCCAATGAAAACATAGTTGGGAACATATGGGTCTCTAATAATGTGTGCATGTTGAAGAACATGCTGAAAATTATTGTGCAATAATGTGACAAAAGAAGGGAGAGGAGGATGACAAGATGATCTCAAAGCCACAAGAACTATATAGATGGATCCAATTGCACTTTTATGGGCTGATCTTTGAATTGTATCCACGTAACAGAAGGAGGCAGGTTTATTCTTCATCTTCTAGAACTAAGGGCCCAGATTTTTTGGGGTTGCAGAGGATCCGATTTGCTAAATCGGAGCCTTTGTATCTGCAAAATAGCTTTTTTGTATGTACCACACCCAAATAGTGATTTGATAACGTTGCTGAATAGCAACTTATGTTTTCAGGTGCATACCAAATCCCTATTTAGAAGGGGCATCTTTAGGGCATCACTTCTTTATAGCATTTCACAAGGGGATGTATTCATGCTTTGCGAACAAAATCAATTTGCAAAAAATCTATATTTTACAGACTACATGAAGGTAGTGCTAAGACATTCACAAACTCAAGAGTCCACAGGGGAGCCCTTTCCATTTTTTGAATGTTGACAAAACATTTTTTTGCAGTAGGCACTGGTCAATGGAACGACTGGTTACTCCCAAAAAATGTTTGTGAATATTCAATTTTTTTTAAAGCACCGCATTTTCCTTTAAGGATAACAGGCTGCATTTGAAAGAAAAGCAATCAGAGACATGGTGGTCTGCTGACACCAACAGGTCACCATCGCTGTGAAGGCAGCACGTTTAAAGCAGCCGTCTTCAAACTGTGGGGTCCGCCACCCTGGTGGTCCAAGGCTCTATTCCCAGAAGGGTGAAAATGCATCTGCAAACACTTGTAAATGAAGATTTCCCAGAAACTTAACTGCCACTTTCCCAGGTTGTCTTCATACACATGCAACAGTTGAAGAGCAAAAAAAAGTTTGGGAACTGTAATACTGAGTGTCATGGAGCAGTGTCAGTGAGTGTGGAGATCAGGTCTAACAGTTGGCTAATAAAATAAAATATTTAGCATTTTGTTGTTTTCACCTTCGGTTAATTGCATATAAAATAACACAAACACACCTTAAATAAAAAATCAATGCAAGTTATACTAATCAATAGGAAACGTATTCTTTTATTTTAAAAAACGAAATTATTTTTTTTATTAGAGTTTTTAATCAGACAATCCAAAGGGAGAAAAAAATGTTTGTGTTGTTATTTCATTATTGGAGTGCATTCATTTACAGTCAATTTAAAGATTTATAGTGAAAGTGACCTGCGCAGCGACCCTGTGGCATCACAGCAGTGCGGTTTCTTCAGAAAGCGGTGGCCACCACAAACTGTGCGGCTCTACTGCAGGATGTTAGTGCAATAGATATGCAAAACAAAAACATTAAAGACCAACATAAAACCAGGGAGGTTTGGAGGGCATAACAGTGTGGCCTTGTGATTGTGAAAGCCATTAGTTAATGCTTGTGGTGGGTTGTCAGCAGTTTCGGATTACCAAATAGGCAAATTAGGCACCAGCCTACGGGCCCACTCCTTTTAGGGGCCCTGCTACAAGGGTTTAATATAATATTGACTTGTTCTTGAAAGAAAATTGCATTCAAGTTTTCTTAATATCGTTTCCAAAAGGTAGAAAAAAAGTCTCAACTTAAGGAAACAAAGGGGCATATTACCTAGATGTGCGTTTAAATCGTACATCGCACAATTTCATATCGCCAGCTATCGCCGGAATTTTTCGCTGTGGTAGCGCGTAATTATCATGGCGCACCACTTAGGCGAAATTAAATCCGGCAATAGTCGGCGATATGGAACATTAGCGCATGAAAACAAGCGTTGTTTTCATGCGCTAATGTGTGCCTAGATAATATGGGGGGGTGGATTCAGCTTTATGATCCACACCCCCATGTTATCTATGCCTAACACCTGATCAAAGCAGCCGTTGGGAGACCTGCGATAAACTCGTTTATCGCAGGTCTCCTTCTCCCAACGCCTGCCTTGATAATAGGGTGTTCACACCTCCAACCACATTTTACATGTGGTTGGACGTGGGAACGCCCACCCTGCATCCCATTAGCGTTATCTATAGCCCCCAGCGCGGGGCGATAGATAACGTCAAGAATAGGTCTCTAACTCAGGTTAGAAACATATTGGGAATAGTGCGATGTAAAAAAAATGCGTTAGCGACTTTAAAAAGTCGCTAACGCATTTTTCGTGGGCTTGGTAATATGCCCCAAAACTTTACATTAGCCCGTTTACCGCGGCGGACATTCCTTTGAGGCCCTGCTAACTGATCTCCTTCTGCATGAGTTCCACATGCAGTAAAATTGCTTTCATAAATTGCGACCTGCTTAAAAATATATTATGAAAGTATAAATGATACGCATATTTTGTCACTAAATAATAATTAAAAATATCTTTTTAGTGAAAAACCAAGTAATAGCAAAGAAAAAGTAAGACGTAAGAAGAACCTTCTCTTGCAAGCCGATCTTTTTTCGAGAATTTTTGTTGCGTTTTCTTAATTTTGTTTCCAATTTTAAAGGATTCCGCGAGATGTAATTTGTTGTAAAAGTGCTTTCTTTTCATTAAAGGAAGATACTACTTAAAATGAAGCCTCCGGTCTCAACTCAGACTCATACCATTTTAGATCCTCTAGTCATTCAAGCATCATATTTTTTTGGCATTGCCATAAAGAACTTCTAACACCACAGCCCACATTATGCAATATATATCGGCTTAGATATACTGTAGTGCTTCCTGAATGCGGCTTAACTTTACTCCCCTTAAAAGGCTATTCAATGTTTGAACCATCATTGGCAAGCCTTACAAATCCTTTAAAAAACAAGCCTGACACGATTACTGGCTCCTTTGCCTGATTGAAAAATGCAAAAATGTACAAGGGCAACAGACTGGAATGGGTGCAATGTGTACTTCGGTTTAGATTGAATGATAGCAAAGGGGCCAATTCACAAAGAAAGTAATACATTTAAGATTAGGCTACCAACTATAATTTTCCAGACGTTACCATTTTTTGAGGATTTATTAAAAAATCCTAGGCTACAGACCTAAATCGCGGAAAATGACAGAGTTCTGCACATACGCCTAAAACAGATGTTTCTATGTTTAGAGTTATGTTGCGAATTCACCTTTACTTTCCATCGGCTTTTGTTTCGGACAAGAAAATATGCATTCCTTGAAGATATAGATCGGGAAACTTTGTGAATACCGCAAGTTATCACTTTGTGCATGTTCACTAGTACCCCCTTGCTACCTCTCAACCTGTTCCACCCAACGCCCTATATCTACAACTTCAGAAAAAAATGCTATGTTTACAGTGACTGTACCTTTCATATGGAGGAACATTTTCTGCAAACCCTGTGGCATATTTACAAGGGATATTGGTACCAGAATGCCACTTTTAGCGACGATCTGGTGACGATATGCCCTTCTCCATATTTACAAAGCAGCGTTAAGCCACTTTTTGTGGCTTAACGCCGCCTTGTAAATAAGGCCCCTTGACACGCATCACCTAAAATGAAAGGTGCATGTAATGGGTGTTGCTTTGGGCTTTGCACAACAACACCCACTACTTTTGAACTGCCCCAGATTTATAAGAAGGTGCAAATCTAAGGCAGTACCAAAACTAACGCCATGCAAAAGCAGGCGTTAGAATGGTGAAACAAGGAGAAACACTTTTATTTCTCCTAGTTTTTCCTTTTTCTATGTCTGCTGCAGCACACATACAAAGAACAAAATGCCATTAATGGTTGTTTATGTGCAAGAAGGTGTCACTCAGGCAGGTGCAATGCAGGCACCCTTGCACGATGGTGCAAGGGTGCCTGCATTGGCACTAGGTAGCTAAATTTAGCGCCAGCGCTAGGGAAAACACAGGGGTGCGCCATATTCCTGTGAAAACAGTACATCACAGTGTTTTGAAAATGGCATACATGGCGCTTGCAAATGTGGCGCAGCTCCACGCTCCAACATTTTCTCGTAAATATGCCCCCCTGTTTCTATGGATAGAGAGCTGGTACTCGTTCGAACATATTTACTAGCTTGGCACAAACCTGTCTACTTCCATGGTCTTTGAGATCAAGAAGATCTTGGAGTAAACTCCCACATTTGGAGATTCTGGGACAGTCGTTCTTTTGTTCACCAAACGACTTATCCCCTTTGAATCGGGTCTGCCTTTCTCTTTTGTTTACTGACCATGGAATTGCAATGATTCTGCATTAGTGAGGAGATGCAAATTCAATGGAATACTCTTGTTGAAAGATCTCAGCAATGGATTTTAAGGGATTAATTTACCAGGGTCTCCAAAAGTACTGAAGGAGATCTCCATCCATCTTGGCTATCATTAAAATTGTCATGATTCCTGAAACCTTGGAAAGAATGAATACTGATTTCTTGTACTCCCCTCTGACTTGGTATTCTGGTGTTGACTGGACCTGATTGACTGCTGTCTTTTAGAATTCTGATCCTTCTGAGTTTGATGATAACTTCTTTTGTTTCCTGAATAGTAAAAATGTGTGTCTGCCATTCAAACTTTTTGTGCACCCTGTTTTCCAGTCACTCTCAAATAAAAATACGTAGAGGCATATTTATAAATGAGCTGCGACGACCCTGGAGGATGCAACTACTAAGTCAGAATTATCAAGCCAGGCAAGGCCACCTTGGTTGAAGGTGAGTGACTTGATAAATCTAGAGTAACGCAGCGCTAATCGCTGCTTTGCATTTCGCTGCCCCAGGGAGGCATTCCATGGGTGGAACGTGGGTGTTCCCATGCATCCACCGATGGATTTGGAGCATTCCCAGAATGACCATTACAGGTAGACCTGGGAATGCATCAAAATGCTACGCCTCCCAGAAGTGAGGAGTAACGAGGAGAAATATCTTAATTTCTCCTCATTTTTCCTCTTTCTATGTGTGCTGAATTCTGCAGCACACATGGAGAGAGGAAAATGCCGCAGAGGTTTGTCCCTTCCTGCACATAAGCAATCCTGCTTAGAAAGCAGGCACCCTTGCACCATGGTGCAAGGGTGTCTGCGTTGGCCCTAGACAGCGTATTAGGCGTCAGTGTAAGGAAAGGACAGGAATGCGCTGTATAATGTTAAATGCAGTGCATTCCTCCCCTTTCCCTTTCATGCAGTGCAGCAAGGTGGCTTGTTGGCTTGCGTGAATTCTTGATAAATCTGCCCCTGAATTTGAAAGCCGTCTTCAAAAAGGGGGCATCCTGAGTTTAGCATGTTTGTCAAGAGCTGTGACTGATGCAAAGTAAATAGAAGCAATTGCAGAAAGTTCTGATGCTCTGAATGGTAAGTCTTTAGTAAGTAGTATCCCTGGTACCTAGGGCATGGGTACCACAGATGGTTCCTAAGGGCTGCAGCATGTATTATGCCATCCTAAGGTACCCCATACTAATTTGATGCAGCCTGTCATTGCAGACTGCGTGTCATGATGCAAACCATGAGTGAAAACACAACATGGCACACTCACTGTGTGCTATGCCTGTCACTGCATGGAATATATGTAAGTCACCCCTACAGCAGGCCATGTAGCCCTAAGGCAGGGTGCAATGTGAGAAAATATCTGCATGAGCAGATATGCTCTTGTGCCTTCTAGTTCAATTACTAGATAGTACACATGAACAGGAAAGACATTTTAAGTACATGTACTCTGCATTGGTCATTGTGAGTTCCCCAGCTACATGATGTCTTCACTGAAACCTTGTTTAAATAAACATGTAATTTTGCCAGTACAAGATTTATTATTCCATGCACCCAGAGGCCACCTTAGCGGTGCTCCCTGAAAAAACCTACCACTATCTAATGTGCTGGATTACAGGACTTGTCCAGCCTGCCACCACAGACATGTTTCTGACCCCCTGCTGGTGTGGTGTAAACCCTTTCTGAGGCCAGAAAAAAGCCTGCTCCATAGGAATGTGTTCACACCTCCTCCAGGAGGAAGGCAGTGATTTAGCATAACAAGGCCAGGGGCTTCAAAGCCCTTGCCACCTTTGATATGCAACCCTGGCTTCCCCAGGCCTAGGAGATGCCTTCCCCTTCCCTGAGGCCCATTTGGCACCAGGACAGGCGGCAAATCAGCTGTGCAAGTAGGCGTGTTGCACAACCAGGCTAGTCATATCCCAAAGGTGGGCTGCCTGATGTGCTCTATGAAAGAGGGATTTCTCCATCTTGTTTTTGGTAGAATTAGGAACTCTGGGACAGGGTTATGCCCACTTCCCACATGAAGTGGTAATATAGGGGGTGTAGTGACCCCAAGGGTAAGTAGTTCATTGGTTACTCCCCTTCACTCCCCTTAACACCACTAAACTCAGTATTTAGGTGGCTCCCTGGCACCAGGAACTCATTTTCACCTGGCCCAAGAAGAAGAAGGGTAAAGAAGGACCAAAGAATGCAAGCAGTGAAGGCTAGCTGTGAACTTGGTCCTGCTGGAGCCCAAAAGGACTCCCCTCAATGGTTCAAATCTTTACATACACCCACTTACAAATGGCACCATGGGGAATCCTCCAGGCTCCGGAGAGGTCGATAGACCATTTCCACTATGCTTAGAATTAGAGCTCCCTTCGAAATAAAGTCATCAAAACATTATGGTCTTTTATTTTATTATGAGTCAATGACGAGAGGTTAAGGTAGTTTTAAAGGTTTTATTATCTATAAGGTTAGAATCTCAAATATTTTTATTCCGTTTAGTAATTAATAGAAATAATAAAAACAGGTTAGAAATCACCAATAAAGATGTGTGTTCCATAAAGAAACCTAATAAGCTAGCTAAGGGACCAATTCTAAATAAAAAAAACATAAAGAGTTCTATTGGAAAAGAGCTGTAAATGGGGATAGAACTTCTCATGAAGAGTAGTTCTTAGAAAACTAAGCCTAGTTTCCCACAATTGCAGTAGGAACTGTTTTAGAATAGCAATCTTTGCAGTAGCATTGATCACAAATTAATAAAGGAATCGCCTCAAGATATCTAAGAGGAATCAACTCTCCGTGAAGAAGAGTCTCGGGCAGAGAAGAAATCCAGCAACAAGACTACTAGTAGGGCATAGGGAAAGTAGAGGTATGTGTTAACTAGCTAGGAACACTCGTTATTATAATCTTTTAATACAGGTATCAATTCCTCTAAGACGCCTTTACTTGATGTTTAATCAGACCAACTCGTAAAATGGTGTTGTCAGTCATACGATGCATCCTCTTCCGATTCACACAGTTTGCACTCTAGTCATTTGTAAGGATAACGTTTTCTAACATAATTGTTACATAAGGGAAGTGTCCCTCTTACCTAAGCTAAAGATGCTCTATGAGTTTCAGCACGGAAACAAAGGCTAGATTTGAAGCAACATTTATAAGCCTACATCACCATTTATTATTTAAAGTTTCAATAAGTCTATTATTCTTAGTGGAAATGATCTAACATTGGGTGAGAGGAACTAAATGAACATAATATTGAAGTCAGCACATCTCTAGGATGACATCATTGCTAAGCTGTTGCACAGAATACTTTATTATGAGCAAAGGTTGAAAAGAAAGTCTCGGGCCTAGTTGCTGCACAGGCTAAAGTATAGTTGCTTGGTGCAAAATGTTTTTGACATGCAATTATAAATTAAGCATTTCTAATAACGTCTTTTGCGTCTACATTTGTCAGTATACAATATATTTTAATTATTTTGTTTACTAAAGGTATTCACACAATTTGTGAGTCATTTATGAAACAGGTATTTCATTCATATTTAAACTTGTTCTAAATTGCATTTCTAATAGACGAAAGTATGTTGATTTCTAAATATGTGGTAATTTCTCTCCAGTACCAAACCATGCATGCCAGCTTCTGTCTCAACAACTGCAAAGACGTGACTTGTCCTGCAGGGTTGCATCTTCCAAAAGCCTAGGAGGGCTGTCTGCACTTCATCAACCCATCATCATTTCCCTTGAAGTGAAGTAGCCACTTCCCTGCAGCCTGCAGGCACTGACTACAATGTCCGGTTAACTGATCTGCTGACCACTGGGTCCACGAACACAGCAGCCACCAAGGACGACCAGGAACCACCCTGCACCAACACTCGCACTACCAGACCCGTTACAGCAACCAAGGCTTGTTTAGTGAGGCAGTCCAGACACCAACGCCGCCAAGATCGACCTACCGATGAAGGACGTCGGTTTCACTGAGGCAAGCACCGAGAGTGGCCCTACTGTCCAGTGTTGTCTCCTCCCCCAGTTCGACCTAATAAGTGAGAGCCTCCAACGCAAGCGACCCGACAGACAAAACACCTCTTCACCTGAGCCACACAGCCTGAGTCCAAACCGACCAATGGTGCACCCGCGCCCCAGAGACCCTCAGGAACCAAGCCCCCTTTGGGTTCCAACGGACTTGTCCCTAAGTCTCCACCTGTAGTATTTTTCTGCTTGCAGGTTTATCCTAGACTTCAGTGATAGCATTCAAGGCTACCCTTGCGACCAGCTTCTCTGCCCCCAGACACCCCAGGGCAGGTAACCCAAAACGGCTAATAGTTCTAAGGACTTTGGCCTGACTTAACTTAGTCCAGAATGACCAGTCCTGTAAGTTGCTTGTAAATGATCTTATGCAGTGTATGTGTCTCCCTTAGGATAACATTAGTGTGTTTGAGGCTCATGCCTCAAATCTGACTGCTTTATTTAAGTGTCTGAAAATCATGAACTCGAAAAGTACTTACCTAATCTCGTAGATCTTGGTGTCTAAATAAATATTAAAATGTATGTTAATTTTATAAATTGGTATTAGATTTCCTTATTGAGCGTATGTCTTATTTATTGAGTCTGTGTGTGCAACAAGTGCTTAACACTCCCCTCTGATACGCCTAAGTCAGCTCGACCCCACTATCACATATAGAGCTGTAATATTTAACACTGCAGCTTTAATAGAATCTTTAAGACATCATTAGCTATGTCACCTTATCTTGACATGGGAATGTTCTATCTTGAGTCAGTTGATGTCTGCTGGAATTGTATGTGGATGGGATCTTTTATTCCTGGATTAAACTTCATTTTATGAACTAGACTCAATCTTGGATTTATTGGAAATACTTCACTGGCGTAGTCGGCTTGGAACTCTTTGAAGTCAACAGGAGAAGACCCCAACATCAATTTTTGTGAGGAGGAGAATTAAAACTACTTTATTCTTTTCGGCAACAATGTCAACCCTCACTTAACTGCTTAATATCTAACGTCAATCAAGACTAGTGCTCTTACTATTGTCATCAATCATCTTGTAAGTAATACTACTTTACTTTGCGCTTTTAACGCTGCTCTCTTGTTTATTATTATTCATGCTCGTCATGTTTAGCTGCTCAATTCATAAACTGTTGTCGTTTGCTAGCCGTCATTAATTCATTCCACTGGCATCGTCTTTCAACTATTACAAAACGTCTTCAGTTTTTCTAATTGAATAATTCTATTTAATGCAGCCAAGCGCGAGCAACCGAGCGTAAAGGAGCTCAATTTAAAACAAACTTATCCGTGAGCAACCAAGCGCGTGAAAAGCAGGACATAGCTTTGGATTTAGTGGGTCCCATACAACATAGAGATTCTCAGGTGTTTATACTGGTGGTTATTAACATGTACTCGAGATGGCCAGAGGTATTTTTTTTGTCAGGAATTGATTCGAGTAAGATTATCCAATGTTTGAGTGAGTTATTTTGTAGAGAAGGTCTTCCGGCAACCATTTTATCAGATAATGGTGTTCAATTTGTTTCCAAGGAAATGGAACATTATTTATCTTCTAAGGGTATTACACATAAGACCTGTTCTCTTTACCACCCTGAGGCCAATGGTATGGTCGAAAGATTTAATAAAGTGATCAAGGACACTATTAGTTTAGCTAAAAACTTGTCATCTGATTGAAAAAAATGTGTTTTGGAAAAAATAGAAGAATACCGTTATACTCCTCATGCTACAACTGGAAAGACTCCATTTTTGTTGTTTCGTGGGAGAATTCCTAACACGCAGGTTGAACCTTTTTGGGTTAATAAGTATGAGGTGTTGAAGGGTAAAGAATGTGTGTGCAACAAAGATGAAATTGTTGAAAATGAGAAGAATAAAGCTGAACGTAGAAAGGCATATTTTGATGTTAAAAAAAATGTCAAAAAAACTGTTGTCTGTGTTGGCGATATGGTCATGGTCAGACGACCTGGGAAGGTGGGTTGTTCTGAAACTAAGTTCATGAAGCCTATCAAAGTAATCAAAATTTTCAACAATGCAGTGCAAACTCAAGATCATCGCATTTGGAACTTAAATAGAGTTGTCATTGTTAGAAGGAAATTGCAAGAAGAACTGAACTTTGATTCCAAGGAAAATGATTTGGAAAATAGTAAAGCAATTGTTTCTGGAAATATTAGGTCTTCTACACGTGTGTCCAGAAGGCCTACTTATCTTACTGATTTTGTATAATTTGTGTATCTTGTTAATTTTGTGTGATGCATAACTTAATTTTTTTTCTTCTCTTTCTTTGTTTGTTTTGGAGGGAAGAGGATGTGTAATATTTAACACTGCAGCTTTAATAGAATCTTTAAGACATCATTAGCTATGTCACCTTATCTTGACATGGGAATGTTCTATCTTGAGTCAGTTGATGTCTGCTGGAATTGTATGTGGATGGGATCTTTTATTCCTGGATTAAACTTCATTTTATGAACTATACTCAATCTTGGATTTATTGGAAATACTTCAAGAGCACCTTGGGATGATGGAGCAAGTATCCGCACGTTACGCGACTTGCTTGTATTCAAGAACCTCGCATAACTTTAACTTTGTAATCAATCTGTATGTCTTACTAATATTGCACTTTTTTCACTACACGGGGTGTCCCAGTGGCGCTTGCCTATGTGTTTATTAAACAATAATACGCTTGCCTCTAAAATGGCTGCTGCTATGCGGGAATCTAGTCTGCGCATGCGTCGGTCATATCCATGTGATGTGACGTACTCGCAGTTCTGGTGGGAATTTGTTGCTCATGCGCAATACAGCTGACAATGGCCGCTTTGTTTTCTCACATGCTCTATGCTTGCATTGCCGCTTTTGCAAAGCTGTTTGTTCTGCTTAACTCCTAATGCTATCGTTATTATAAAGTAAGGGGTGTAGTATAGCCATTCATGGTATACAGTGTATTCATTTTTCTGTATTTCTAAATTGTTTTCGCTTACCTTTCATGTATCATATTCTTTGGGCCTGGGAGATGCTTACTACTCCATATTTAAAGCTCATATGGTCCCAGTCATGTGATGGGGGAAGAGAAAGCCATGCAGCAGTGGAACCCAGACAGCTGGCAGCCGAAGCCAAGATGCTCATGAGAATCGACTTGTAACCCAGCAGGACGAAGCCGAACTGTACCTGCAATTGCAAAAATTGTATTTAACTGCTGTGTACCCCATTGTTCTCTGTTAAACATATGCCATGGGAAGTTAGAATTTAAGGGGTTGGTTACGAAAATGAATATTAAGCCTGAGAAAGTCTAAAATTTAGGTGATGTGATGACTTAACCTCCTCCTTTGACCAATCAGAAATTAGGGAACCTTTCACTTGCAACATTTGTGGGTGGTACACTGACCCGAAAAATAGTATAACTAGCCTAGGTGTAGCTAGAGAAATTGTCCGACTTGTCCGAATAGCTGACCTGTCACTGACTCAACGAACTCTATAGGTGATTGATACAGAGAGCTGCGGGGCACTCTGTCCGTATTTCCACAGACTCAGTCGGGTTTGGGAAACCTTAAGTGCTGGCGAAGCACTTTGCTGGGAGATTTGAGAACCCAATCGGGGTTATTGGCAGATTCCTTGCAGAGAGGGAGTAGCGCAGGCGTTGCAACCGAAGCTGCAGGTGTTGGTCGTACCCTTTGGTGAACCCGTTCCTGATCCAAATCCTGGGGTTATCCTGTCCTGACTGTCCATGAGCTGTACCTGCTCGCCTACTGGCAACCTAAGTCCTTGAGGTTCCTTTCCCACCTTTCTCAACTGACCCGTGGCCAGGGTTAGTCTTCGATCTGTCCTAGGTAA
Source organism: Lissotriton vulgaris (assembly GCF_964263255.1). Lineage (NCBI taxonomy): Eukaryota > Metazoa > Chordata > Amphibia > Caudata > Salamandridae > Lissotriton > Lissotriton vulgaris. The sequence goes on along the minus strand of NC_141694.1, from coordinate 802,657,627 downwards.
ATATAAAATCCATGTGGGTGTTCGTCTTTCAAAACCTCTTTCCTATCGTCTTAAATAAAGCATAATTGCATACATCCTTTTCCCTTTTTTCTTTTTCTATTTTTGAGACCCTTATGCATTATTGTCTATTAGCATGTTCCATTTTCTACCAACCTTTAGTTAAATGCAGAATCGTTTGTCTATATAGTTTGTTCCATTCTTACCCTCCCTATAGAGAATAAGTACATCTGGATAAATCAAATTGCATGAGTTTCGTTTCCTCTGAACGTTAGTGAGTTTCGAAAGTCCACTTTGATTAGTATGTTCCCTTTCTTTACCCGCCTTTAGTGAAATTGTGGAAGTCTGTTAAGCTAAAATAGTGTGTTCCTTATTTTTCCCTTCCCTTTATGTCCGATTTCTAAATGATTCTTACTCTCATTCATAGCTATACGATATTTCAAATTCTAATTATAGATAGTTTGATCTGTGTAAACCTGTGGCTCATGGCATATGACGAAGATGATGATTAGATAAATGTGTTTAAAACTTCTTGAGTCTGTGGTCATTATAAAGAGTATAAACATTTTCCAATGGTATATGGTATTGTGTTGTCTACTTACTTCCACAGCTAGCTCCCTGATCCATTGTGATCATAGGTACCTGTTTCAAGGATTGGTAAGTCAGGTACATGGAAACAAACAGGAGTGAACTGAATTACTGATAATAGTGTGTAGGTTACCTGATTACAGTATAGTGAATATATTAATTTTATGGGCCCAAGTGTGCATTATATGGTAACAAAGTTAGTTGGGTGACCTGCGCGCTCTATCAGTAATTTTCTGGTAGCAGAGGAAATGGTTAGGGACTAGTTAAGATAGGTAGATAGGTTACTTGTTGATAAACTGTGTAAAATAATAATTGCTGCTAAAATTTTATTGCTGCTAAAAGTAACGATAGCTCGAAAATAAAATTGCTTTGAAATGTTATGAAATTTATTGAAATATTTTTATGAAATGCTGCTATATTGATAAATGTATTAACCCAAATTGTTAGTGATTGTTATATGTTTGTCTGTAATCCCCGGGGGCAGAATAGCGGGTGGTCAGGAGAATTCACTTCGCAGAGAGGTCACTTATGTTGAGGAAAATTAGTGCATGGTTAGGTAGAACTGGAAGCGCTAAGTAGGGTTTTCTGTATGAATAATTGAATAAATGATAGCAACGAGTTCGCTAATGAAACTTCAGTTGTGATATAACCTGGTAAGGGTCACACGGAAGGAGTAGTAAGTTCGTCGGGCCTGAGTGATAGCAAAGGAGTTCGCTAGTGAAACTTTAGACTTCGTATATATAGAGTGGATGAGTCAAAGAAGTAGCAGGTTCTCTAATGCTTGCGTGAAGGATAGGCAGAAGGGATCTATCCGCAGTATATGAAAAGTAGACAGAAGAGGTTTACTTGCAGTGAAACAAATCTTTCTTTCTAGACACTCGAGTACAGTGGCGAATGTTAGACGTTGTAAATTAAATAGAGCACTTGCACTTTAAGAAAGAAATCAAGTTTCCGTTACCTTGTGAAGGAGGGAGTCAGTCGCGGAGCTGCGCAGACGTCACTCCGTGCCGCGCTGGTATTGGTTGAATCAGCGGGTGTGTAACGGAGCTGGTATTGTAAAGGAGGGGTGAGCGCAAAAGCTTGAGAACCTGTCTCACGAAAAAGCTGCGCACCCATTGGTTGAAATTATTTGCAATCACAGTGTTGATTGTTTGTTGAAATTTACAAGACGCACTAGCATTGGAAGAAAATTAGTAAACAGAAGTACGTAATTCACGCACGAACTAGGTTTTACAAAGTATATGTGGTATCCAGAATTTCTACCTGATCCGAAATACTTAGGTTTTGCTAAAGAACAGATGTTAAAAGGTAGACCTTATAATATGTACGGAAGCAAGAGAAAAATGACTCTCGTAGACAAAGTTAAAAATTACTTCAAGAAGGATAAACCCATCAAAACTAGAGAAGGTATAATCATTCCACCACCGAATAATCCCGCATCATTCATGTTATTTGACAAAGGGTATCATACCTGTGTATTGTTGGAAAATTGGGTGGAATATACCAAAAATGACGGAGTTTTAGCATTTCCTCTAGTCTGCACCTTTAATGGTAGAATTTTGTTTAATTTGAGGACCCGAATGAATGATTTACATCCCAGACCAAGATTGACGCAATATGAGGCTTTAGAGGAATAGGAGATTGAGGCCTTTGAGAGAGATAGACCTAGAATTGACAAGAGAATAAGCAAATGGTATCCGAAAATGCAGGAAGAAACGAAAGAGAAAAAAAATGAAGCAGTGGAGACAGAACATGATGATAGAAGGACTGTTCCCAGTACGAACTGTAGACGAACCCGTAAGAGGAAAAAGGACAGAGAAAACCAGACACTTAATGACTGTGGGTGATTCTGAAGATGAATACCTGGAGGATTTATTAATGAAAAATCCACCACCATACGATGAGGAGTCTAGGTCCCTGAGTGCGAAAAATCCCTTCTTTAGACCTCCCAGTAATAGAAGGGCAAGTGCATCAGATCCGACAGGTCCAGGTTTTAGGCCTAGCGGTAATGAGGGGTCTAGCAGGCCCGACCCGACTGTTCCATGTTACAGACCATCCTGTGGTGAGGGACCAAGTATGACCATTCCAACTGCACCGAATCTTTACCCTCCTTTAATTCCACAAGTAATACATGAAACCTCCATAGAAAAGGTTTTACAGGACCGAGAAAGAGAAGCTCTAGTTAAACAGAGAAATGAACTCATTCAGAAAATATCCCAGTTAAATTCAAGTCCTGAAGCTCTGACAATTCCAGTAACTATTGGCCCAGTTGTTCCTCTTTACGAGGATAAACAGGCTAGCCCAAAGTCTACCGTTATTACTCCAGCTGTGGTGCAGCCAAGAAAAGAGCCCTTAATAGTTGATGACCAGGCAAGTGAATGCGAGTCTGTAATTTCCCTGATGGATTTGCCCATAAGGGAACCCGAAGACAGTTCCCAGAGAAAGAGCACTCAGATTGGTGCAAGAGAAGTCCAGATAGAGTCAGCTTCAGGTACCAGAAGTGCCACAGTAGTGACACCGGAAGAAATAGATTGATGGACCCGAGAATTAGAGAAAATAAATCCTCAGCCAAAACCATTAGATATTTACAAATTAAGAATAGAATTGGAAGAACTGATGGCAGGGAATGTAGGACTCGACAGGTTGAACACCCTTAGTGAGGAAGAATTACTGTTCATCTGCAAAAGTATTACCAGAAACACCAGAGTGTTCCATGAGAAACTAATGGACACAGCAGCTAACATGGGAATAGACGTCAGCAGATCTAAAGTGTTGCAAAAGCCCTACAGAGCAGCATTTTCTGACAAAGACTTAGAAAACATGAATGTGTCAGGGAAAAAGGTTCAGATAAGAGAATTATTGAATCTGTTGCAGAAATGGGGAGACCTAGAAAAATGGAAAGCCAGGTGGGCAAAGAAAAAGGAAGACAGTAGATCTAGACAAATGACTTCTGAATATGTCCTAAAAGAAGCTGACAAGGCAGAAACTTTGTATCCTATGAGAGAAGTGCCAGGTGGAGGATATGTACATGTGCCATGGTCCCGACAGGATATTGTGTCATTTACAAATGATTTCCCAAAACTACGAGAAAAACCTGTAGAATGGTACAGACAGGTTGAGAGATTTGTTAAGGTTAAAAAATGTCTCCTGAAAGATCTAGATGGGTTCTTTGACATTGTAGTTCCCGTAGACTTGTGGACAGACTGTAAAATTGCTGTTGATTGGCCAAGTAAAGAATATGCCTGAGACCCAAAGACAGGAGCTCCTTCAGGAGAAGTAATGAAAAAATACAACCAGGTAATACTGCACTTGAAAGGAAAGGTGCCTGCTAAAATAACTGATTGGACCCGCATAGATAGAACTACCCAAAATCGTGATGAAACTGTACATTCATATTATGAACGACTGTTAGAGGTGTTCAAAACGTACAGTGGACTAGATAACATTGAGATGAAGGATATGACCCACTTTATTTATCGATTCGTGTTAGGGTTGAGACCTGAGATTTCTCAGTGGATCAAAGACAATAAAACCTGCTGGCAAGCTAAACCTATTGATGAGGTCCTGAAGTATGCCAAATATTGTGAAGACGAGCTGGAAAATAAATGAAAAGAATTAAAAGAAAAAGTTATGTGGGCACAAGTAAAATTAGCAGAGCGCCAAGAACAACAGTTAAGTAAAATTAATAATACCCAGAATCAAGGCCCTGGGGTGGAGGAAAGCCCCGAGTAAAAATGAGCCGAGAAGTGGCTCGAAAAAAGTTCATCTGTCACGGGTGCGGAAAGATAGGGCACTGGAGGGACGAGTGTAAGGCTGTGCAGAATGATAATGTACAAATTAATGATTTAAATCCGCAGGTGCAGAATGAGGGACCACGAAAGACACAGCAACAGGTAAAACAGCAACAGTTGCCTCGTGCCCCTAGGCCAAACTATAGGAGCAAAGCACAACAGGGTGAGGAAGTAGAAGTTTGGGAAGGAAGGGAGGATAGAAATGCAGCAACTTCGCAATTCCTGTTGAATGATACATTCCTCTGTGATGAACCTTACTGACGGTGCCTGAGGGGGGGAGGAGGAGTAGTGCGTGCTTGGCGCCTCCTTGCCGGTGGACCAGTCAGGGCCATACATTGAAGGAAAGGTTGAAGGAAATGATGTCACCTTTCTGTTGGACACTGGTGCTTCCCGTTCTACTGTGAGAACAGCAGATGTTCCAAACCTACCCCTCTCAGGAGAAGCAATCCAAGTAGTGGGTGTTTCTAATCAATTAATTAGTACCCCAGTTACTGAGCCAATGGAGATTACAATAGGGAATTTTAAAGAAATGCATATATTCGTTGTCTGTGATTCAAGTCCAGTTAATTTACTAGGACGAGACTTGCTGTGCAAAATGAATTGTACCATCTTTTGCACCCCAAAGGGTGTTGAGATTCAGACCCCAGATGAAGACGGAATTTACAAATTAATGTTAATAAGGCCTGACTCAGAAATTAAAAAACTGACAATACAAGACTTACCTGAAGAACTCCAACAGACAGTGAAACCAGAGGTATGGGATTTTACTGGAAAAGATGTAGGATTAATGGCAAATGTTGACCCAATTAAAATAGCCATAAAAGAAGATGCAGTTTACCCAAATACCAACAAGTACAAAAGGTAAATAAAATCGTTGTTCCTTGTTGTCCTATTGTTCCAAACCCTGCAGTAATTTTGTACCTAATTCCATGGAATGCAGAATGGTTTACAGTCAATGACCTATGTCACGCATTCTTTTCAATACCATTGCATCCAGACAGCAAATTTATTTTCTCATTTGAGTTCGACAGTCATGTCTACGTCTGGAATTGTGTCCCTCAGGGGTACACAGAGAGTCCTTCGATTTTTAATCAGATTTTGAAAAAGTGTCTTGAATCTTTGGTTTTACCTAGAGAATCAGTCCTAGTGCAATACATAGACAACCTCTTGGTGGCGTCTAAAAGTCGGAAAGACTGTGTTGTTGACACCATTGCCTTACTGAACCATTTAAATGAAGGAGGGCATAAAGTATCACCAGACAAATTACAGTTCTGTACCTCCTCAGTGAAATATCTGGGACACCAGATAGAGAAAGGTATCAGGAAAGTTGCCACAGAAAGAATTAGGATAATTCGAAACATGCATCTACCTAATACTCGGAAAGAAATCAGAATGTTTCTTGGAGTTGTAGGATACTGTACACAGTGGATTGTGGGATTAGCAGTCCTTGCAAAACCATTGATAAAAATGACAAAGAAAGGAGCAAAAGACCCAGTGGAGTGGGATGATGAAAGCATGTCTGCTTTTACAAAGTTACGGGAATGTCTTTGTACAGCTCCCGCATTGGGAATGCCTGATTACTCGAAAGAGTTTGCACTGTTTTGCGACACACGAGACAATTGTGCACTGTCAGTCCTAACCCAAGCGCATGGTTTGACTAGACGTCCAGTGGCATATTTTTCTGCTACTTTGGATCTAGTGGCTGCTGGATTACCTGGATGTCTGAAAGCAGTAGCTGCAACTTGCATGAGTCTCGAACAGAGTGAATCCATCATTATGGGACATCCTGTAACTGTGTATGTTCCACATTCAGTTGTAATCTTACTGACCAGAACTAAAACCCAGTATCTCACACCTAGTCGGCTGACCAAGTATGAGAGAATTCTAGTGGGTGCAGCAAATGTAACCATTACTCGATGTAACATATTGAATCCAGCTACCCTATTACCAAATTCACTCATTGCAGAAGTAAAGGGAGAGGTCGAGCATGATTGCCTTGACCTGACTGAGTTTAGTATAAAACCACGTCCAGACATTAAAGAAATGCCCCTGACTGTTGAAGATTACGAACTGTTTGTAGATGGCTCGTGTCTAAGACATGCGGATGGAGGCCCAAGTGCTGCGTATGCCGTGTGTACATTAGAACATGCAGTGAAGCATCTTATTTGTTTGGAGTCAAGTCTGCACAAGTAGCCGTATTGGTTGCATTGGCAAGAGCCTGTAAAATTGGGAAAAATAAGAGAATAACCATATACACGGATAATCAGTATGGTTATGGGGTTGTGCATGACTTCGGCCAATTGTGGCTGCAAAGAGAGTTCCTGACTTCTTCAGGTACTCCTATCAGAAACGGAAAAGTTGTACAGGAACTACTGGAAGCAATCCAGTTACCAAAAGAATTGGCAGTGGTCAAGTGCGCTGCTCACAAATCTGGCGATGACAATGTGACAGCAGGTAATCAATATGCTGACCAACTGGTCCAACATTGTGCAAAATATAAAATGTCGGTCAATATCAAATTGGGGGGCGGAAACAGCTGCCAACTTATGGTGTTTGAGGATGTACAAACGTGGGAAGAACTGAAAGAATTGCAGAATGCAGCAAGGCCAAAGGAAAAGAAAAGGTGGAGAAAATCTGGTTGTCAGAGAAGGAATGAGGATGGTGTCATTGTTTCCAGTGATGGGATGCCTGTGTTGCCAGACAGCTTGCTTGCTCCTATGCCTAGGTTAATCCACGGAGATGCACATGTAGGAAGAGATGCGATGGTCCGTGTTTTTAGACAGACATGGTTCAATTCGAAATTCAGAAACATAGCAGAGGCACTCTGCCAGAGGTGCTTGACCTGTCAACAATACAATCCTGGAAAGAAAACAGTAGTTTTACCAGGTACAATTGGAAAAGCAGAAGGTCCTTTTACAAGATTACAAATTGACCTTATTCAGTTACCCCCCTGTAAAGGAATGAAGTATGTCCTTGTCATTGTCTGCCTATTTTCAAAATGGGTAGAAGCTTATCCAGCAAAGAAAAATGATAGCATCACTGTAGCCAAATTGTTACTGAGGGAACTAATACCTAGGTACGGTTTTCCAGTCACAATTGAATCAGACAGAGGTGGGCATTTTCAGAATGAAATAATAAGCCAAATCTGTGAAGCATTCAAAATTACCCAAAAACTGCACTGTGCATATTGCCCAGAGGCTTCTGGAGTGGTAGAACAACTGAATGGCACTATCAAGTCAAGATTGGGAAAAATGTGTGAATCCACTGGAATGAATTGGATATACACTTTGCCCCTTGTCCTGATGGGACTCAGAAGTATTCCAGATCGGAAGACAGGCCTGAGCCCCCACGAGATCTTGATGGGAAGAGTAATGCGACAAGCATGGGTACCAGGACACAAACTGATAAACATTTCTGATGATTTGGTGCTAGAGTACTGCAAGCAGCTGGGTGACCAAGTGCGTTCTATCTCTCACTAGATTGGAGAAGACGCCGTCCCCAGGCCAGCAACTCCAGCCCATGACTTGAACCCTGGAGATTGGGTTGTGATTAAGAAGCACACTCGGAAGAGTTGCCTTGCACCGAAGTGGGGAAAGAAAAGACAAGTGATTCTTCTTACCACAACTTCGGTGAAGTGTGCGGGTGTGCCAGGGTGGATCCATGCCAGTCATACGAAAAAGGTGACAGAAGACGAAGAAACTGAGGCTGAAGGTTGTGCAGCTGAGGGGTCTCCAGACGTTGGTCCTGAAGTAGCTGAAGAAGAACAACCGAGCGCCAGTCAATATGATTGGGTCCCAGTAATAGACCTGACACTCGATCCAATAAGAACCAGAAGACAAACCTATTTAGATAGAGAGTGGGATAGTGAGGACGAGACCGGAATAGAAGGAGATAATCAGATCATCGAAATCCATGGTAACCCCTTCCATGCTCATGACAAGGTCAACTCGTCATGGGTTTTACCTGCGCTGTGCTTATGACGAGTTGACCTTGTCATGAACAATGGGGATCATGCATCTTCAGCACAGGAGGGGGCAAACCAACAGCAGCCAAGGTGTTAAAGGAGGTGATGGGGAAGGTCAGATAGGGACAGAACAGGTTATTGACACCCCCCCAAGAACTCCTGAGATTGAAAAGGGACAGATAGAAAATAGGGCGGAAGTTCAAGTGGAAGAGGATCAAAAGTTTGAAGTGCTTGAACAGGATCAGATAGAACTAGACGAATGCGTTCAGGAAACAGAAGTTGAAACAAATAAAAGTCAGATTCAGCATATACCTGAACCAGGCCAGTTTAGTAAACAGGCAGAAGAAACTGAAATAAGACCTGGGACTAGTCAGACAGAAAGGGAAGAAGAAGACGTTGAAATAGATGTGCCACAACTGAATGAAAATAAAGGGCATTAGAAGAAAGCCAAATAACAGTGCCAGTTAAAAGATTCAAGAAGAAGAATAGAGAACCAAGGTTCATCAAAAGACTGAGACTAAGACTAAAGACTGTAGAGGAAAAACTTGAAAAAGAGAATCAAGACTACAGCGAAGCTGAGCAGTCTGGAGCAAAGCCTAAGAGAAGACGTGCCCGAATAAAGAGACTGAACAATAAATATCAGAATCCTGAATGGACTTATCTGGTGTTGGAGGAATTTGAAAATCTTGATATAAGTGACGGAAGCGATGAAGAATTGATTGCTGACCAGACTACAGAAGAAGAAGAACCAACCTGAAGTTGCCCTGTGTAAGCAACCTGTACAAAGTTACCAAGAGGGGTTGAAAAACTTCTTTTGAGCCAAAATGTCTGATTCCAATGTGAATGGAAGGCCTAGACGAAACTGTTGTAAAACATGCTGCCAAGTATGTTTATGTAGTGTAGCACTAGTTCTGATACTGTGGATAGGACTGACTAGAACTATTCCTTCTATGATGAGTAAAAACCCAAGTCTGTACCCAAATAATAACCTACCAGACGACACTGTAGAATCACACACTAGAAGTACACCACAAAGTATAGATGTACTAGACAGACCACTTAGCCTGAAACAAACAAAACTAGATTTAGAAGCACCAGATGAGGAAGGATTACACTTTAACAAAATTAAGAACAAAACTCATTTAAATGTTTTCGCAAACCTACTAGTACATTATGTAGAGACGATGGAGATAGACGACTGTTATGTCTGCATGAAGCTACCCACTTCAGTAGCTGAAGGCGTGACTTACCACCACTTGCCCTTGACCTATGGAATATCCTGTAGTATACTAACTAGCTTATTTTACAGAAGAGGACCTTTAGAGTATTACTACTCAAACCTTGACGTAACATTTTCTGACATTCCTGTTCGAAGAAATCTGAACCCTGTACATACGACTAGAGATGTAGCTAAATACATGAGTGATTATTTTCTAACTGTAGGAAAAATTAACATAGATGACGCACATAAAAATAACTTGACTTGTTCTTTACATGAAAAGGAGAAATAATTTCTGGATATGGTAGAAAAGAGAAGAGAAAGTTTCCAAAAGAAACCCAAAGACAAAACTCAGAAAGTTCCTAAATGGGCAGAAAGTATAGTTAGCACCTCAAATGGTGGAGCCAATGCTGCCATGTTACTGGATTTCGAAAAGAAAGGGAAACTTTGTCTTCACAGAGAAAAGACTAGTTACTATAATAACATATTCATTGGTTCCAGTGAATGCGAACATAATTACAAGGTAATTGGGGGTTGGGGATTCAAAGATGGGTCAGAGCCGGTGTTTCCCGGAATTTATTTTATATGTGGAAACAAGGCTTATTTCAAATTGCCCGACCATTGGTACGGCAGCTGTTACTTTGGTATTGTCTTTCCAAAGATATACCATGTGGGGAAAAGCACTGGAAGAACTGAAAAGACTAATAAATTAGTACGCACTAAAAGAGAAAGTGCTGGAGAAATAGTGGGAGATATTTTTAGTGCACTAATACCTGCAGTGGGAGTGACTCTGAATACACACAGAGTTTGCAAATTGTCTACAGTAGTAGATCGGTTATCTACTGACACTGCTGGAGGTTTCCTGATGGTCAATACCGAAATGGTTGCGATCAGATCTATGGTTTTACAAAACAGGCTTGCTCTTGACACCTTATTAGCAAAAGAGGGCGGAGTCTGTAGAATATTGAAAGCGCAACATTGTTGCACTTACATTCCTGACAAAAGTGTTGAAATTAAGAAATATGTGAGTAACATAACTAATTTGGAAAACTGAGCTCAAACCACTGGAGGTTGACAGTGCCTGGAAGAGACTAACTGATGGTCTCTCCTCTGTAGGTAATTGGTTTTCTAACCTAGGTAAAAGTCTTTTGAGTAAAGTACTGATGCCAATCATGGGGATAAGTATAGCAGTGTTTATCATATTCATTTGTCGCAAATGCCGCAAACGTCAGAAGAAGTACACTGTGAACAAGAGAGGAGTGAAGAGAAATGTGGATGAGCTTGAATTAGAGGAACTGAATAATCAGATTTATAAAAGGGTGAAAAATTCTCACCCTAATAAAGAAGCAAAAGAAAAGCTGAATCGAATGTTTGAAGAAATTGAACAGGGAAAAATATGAAAAGTTGGCATCTGGTTCCATTAATAGTGATGATAGTAAATATCATCAAAGAGGGGATTGATGGAGCAAGTATTCGCACGTTAAGCGACTTGCTTGTATTCAAGAACCTCGCATAACTTTAACTTTGTAATCAATCTGTATGTCTTACTAATATTGCACTTTTTTCACTACACGGGGGGTCCCAGTGACGCTTGCCTATGTGTTTATCAAACAATAATACGCTTGCCTCTAAAATGGCCGCTGCTACGCGGGAATCTAGTCTGCGCATGCGTCGGTCATATCCATGTGATGTGACGTACTCGCAGTTCTGGTGGGAATTTTTTGCTCATGCACAATACAGCTGACAATGGCCACTTTGTTTTCTCACATGCTCTATGCTTGCATTGCCGCTTTTGCAAAGCTGTTTGTTCTGCTTAACTCCTAATGCTATAGTTATTATAAAGTAAGGGGTGTAGTATAGCCATTTCATGGTATACAGTGTTTTCATTTTTCTGCATTTCTAAATTGTTTTCGCTTACTTTTCATGTATCATATTCTTTGGGCCTGGGAGATGCTTACTACTCCATATTTGAAGCTCATATGATCCCAGTCACGTGATGGGGAAGAGAAAGCCATGCAGCAGTGCAACCCAGCCAGCTGGCAGCCGAAGCCAAGATGCTCATGAGAATCGACCTGTAATCCAGCAGGACGAAGCCGAACTGTACCTGCAATTGCAACAATTATATTTAACTGCTGTGTACCCCATTGTTCTCTGTTAAACATATGCCATGGGAAGTTAGAATTTAAGGGGTGGGTTCGAAAATGAATAATAAGCCTGAGAAAGTCTAAAATTTAGGTGATGTGATGACTTAACCTCCTCCTTTGACCAATCAGAATTTAGGGAGCCTTTCACTTGCAACATTGGTGGGTGGTACACTGACCTGGAAAACAGTATAACTAGCCTAGGTTTAGCTAGAGAAATTGTCCGACTTGTCCGAATAGCTGACCTGTCACTTACCCAACGAACTCTATAGGTGATTGATACAGAGAGCTGCGGATCACTCTGTCCGTATTTCCACAGACTCAGTCCGGGTTTGGGAAACCTTAAGTGCTTTGCTGGGAGATTCGAGAACCCAATCGGGGTTATTGGCAGATTCCTTGCAGAAAGGGAGTAGCGCAGTTGTTGCAACCGAAGCTGCAGGTGTTGGTCGTACCCTTTGCTGAACCCGGTCCTGATCCAAATCCTGGGGTTATCCTGTCCTGACTGTCCATGAGCTGTACCTGCTCGCCTACTGGCAACCTAAGTCCTTGAGGGTCCATTCCCACCTTTCCCAACTGACCCGTGGCCAGGGTTAGTCTTCGATCTTTCCTAGGTAAATATAAAATCCATGTGGGTGTTCGTCTTTCAAAACCTCTTTCCTATTGTCTTGAATAAAGCATAATTGCATACGTCTTTTTCCCTTTTTTCTTTTTCTATTTTTGAGACCCTATGCATTATTGTCTATTAGCATGTTCCATTTTCTACCTACCTTTAGTTAAATGCAGAATCGTTTGTCTATATAGTTTGTTCCATTCTTACTCTCCCTATAGAGAATAAATACATCTGGATAAATCGAATTGCATAATTTTAGTTTCCTCTGATAGTTAGTGAGTTTCAAAAGTCTACTTTGATTAGTATGTTCCCTTTCTTTACCCGCCTTTAGTGAAATTGTGGCAGTCTGTTAAGCTAAAATAGTGTGTTCCTTATTTTTCCCTTCCCTTTATGTCCAATTTCTCAATGATTCTTACTCTCATTCATAGCTATACGATATTTCTAATTCTAGTTATAGATAGTTTGATCTGTGTAAACCTGTGGCTCATGGCATATGACGAAGATGATGATTAGATAAAGGTGTTTAAAACTTCTTGAGTCTGTGGTCATTATAAAGAGTAGAAACATTTTCCAATGGTATTGTGTTGTCTACTTACTCCCACAGCTAGCTCCCCGATCCATTGTGATCATAGGTACCTGTTTCAAGGATTGGTAAGTCAGGTACATGGAAACAAACAGGAGTGAACTGAATTACTGATAATAGTGTGTAGGTTACCTGATTACAGTATAGTGAATATATTAGTTTTATGGGCCCTAGTGTGCATTATATGGTAACAAAGTTAGTCGGGTGACCTGCACGCTCTATCAGGGATTGCTAGGGCAAGCCCTTGTCCACTAGTAAGGGATGCCTGGACTCTCTGCACAGTGCACCTCATATTGGTACACTATATAGAGAACCAGCTTCCTACACCCCCACGCTAGGATGCACTTTGTTCACATTATGATAATGAATAGTGTGATATTGTGGGTTTATATATGTACAGCTTTATAAGGTTTTTAACTGAAATAAAGTGCTTTGAGAGAGATTTTATGGAGTACGTGGCTGTGTTGTGTCCAATGCTATCCTTATATAATCCCAAACATTCACAATAGACCACCATTTAAAATTAATTGTTGGCGATCACTACAATATCAATGACAGCATTTGAGAAGCATCTATGGGCTAGCAAACGTCTCTTCTTCCGTATTCACATTTAGTTCTCGGCTTGTCTGGATAACGCTTTCACGCCAGTAAAACATAAACTCGCTGTGCACAAACCTCTGTAAACATATGTACTAAAGTAAGCGCCCTCAATGAATACACCTGCCAGACCCACCGCCAGGGACAGACTGATTTGCATATAGCCAGGTTCTGAGCTGGGATGGTGCAGTGAGATAAATAACGGTGATGGATCAAGCCCCGATCTTTGGACTGGGTAAGAGTGGTCTGCTTAACTCAGACACTCTGTTCATCACCACCCCCTTTTCTGAATCGTTTTTGGCCACTATAAGTGTGGCAGGGTATACTCAGACATGAGTCCCTTTCTCACTGCACCATCTGGATTCAAGCAAGCCGGGCCGAAGACGGCTGAAATGCCAGAAACCGGTCCCCGGTAGCTTGTCTCCTTTCTGGTGAAGAATTGGCTTGGTAGTTTAGTCTGCCCTGTTCCAATGATGCACTGGGCCAGGGACAGACTGATTTGCATATAGCCAGGTTCTGAGCTGGGATGGTGCAGTGAGATAAATAACGGTGATGGATCAAGCCCTGATCTTTGGACTGGGTAAGAGTGGTCTGCTTAATTCAGACACTCTGTTCATCACCACCCCCTTTTCTGAATCGTTTATGGCCACTATAGGTGTGGCAGGGTATACTCAGACATGAGTCCCTTTCTCACTGCACCATCAGGATTCAAGCAAGCCGGGACGAAGACAGCTGAAATGAAAGAAACCGGTCTCCGGTAGCTTGTCTCCTTTCTGGTGAAGAATTGGCTTGGTAGTTTAGTCTGCCCTGTTCCCATGATGCACTGGGCCAGGGACAGACTGATTTGCATATAGCCAGGTTCTGAGCTGGGATGGTGCAGTGAGATAAATAACGGTGATGGATCAAGCCCTGATCTTTGGACTGGGTAAGAGTGGTCTGCTTAATTCAGACACTGTTCATCACCACAAACTTTTCTGAATCAGACCCACCACCTCAGCATGTTGAAATAAACTTTTATACTTTGTTAATGGTCATGCTATTCGTCAAAATCTAAAATGAAGCCAAACTCAGATTATTTAAAAATGTATCTGTTGGTTTTAATATGACTGGAAGTATATGCACATTTGGAACATATGTTTTATTTACAAATCACAAAAGGTAAAATTAAAATTCACTTAAAGCAAAGATCTTTAGAACCCCCAAAATCAAAATAGTATCCTAAAGCAGCCTGTCACAAACCTTGAGATTTCTTAGAGCTGGGCATCTCCATTGCTCAGTCCAAAAGAAACCCACTAGGTATCTAATAGCACCTTAGTACTCTGGGACTAGATTTCAAACCATTTAGGGGCATATTTACAAAAAATGTCGGAGCACTGTGCTATGCCGAATTTGGCAACGCCACGCTCTGACATTTGTAAAACAAAGAGATGCGCCGTATTCACAAGCATACGGCGCACCCCTGGGTTTCCAATAGTGCTGGCGCGAAAAAAAAGTTGCCTAGCGCCAGCCCAGGCATCCTACCACCCTGTTTCAAGGATGCTTGTGCTGCAGGGATGTTTATGTGCAGGAAGGGGCACCTTCCTGCACAAAAACAATAATTCATGGAGATTTGCTCTTTCTATGTTCACACCTTCTTGCACATAAATATTCATTCATGGCGATTTGCTCTTTCTATGTGCTATAACGAGCAAAACATTATGTATTGCCATCCTAAGACCAGGTATTCCCCATCATTAAATTTTGGCATTGCCCCAGCCTTGTAAACCTGGGGCAGCATCAAAAAGCAATGGAAAAGCCACTGCAAAATCAATTGCACGCCCCTTTGCCACGAGGACTTCGGCAGAAAGGGGCATATTTAAAAGGTGTCGTTAAGCCACGTTAACTGGTTTAGCGCGTCCGGAGTGTCACAAAAAGTGACGCTCCGGTGATGATATGGGCTGGAAAATATGCCCCTTAAAGAACACTATTCTGCTTAATAATAGTCACTATTCCCAAACAACCACTGGGAAAATAGTGCTCTACTAACAGTTGAAATCTGAAGAGGGAAGGAACTGCAAAGGTAGTACATTGCTTTTTGAAATGTCACTGAATAGGCTTCCATGACACAGACACCACCGTATCTAGAAGAGAAGTATAAAATGCCCCTAACAATAACTTTAACTTGACCTCCCTCGAAAATAATCCGCGTCCTATTACTGAGCCATATCCAAATCCGTATTGTAATCCTAAATCGTATGCCTACCACTTATTTTAGGACTGACCTGTGGAATTTGACTAAAAAGCTCCCTTTTCCTCTGGTGTCCCATCATGCACCCTATCCACCCTGACGTCGACCAGGCAAGCAGACTC
Organism: Lissotriton vulgaris; assembly: GCF_964263255.1. Classification (NCBI taxonomy): domain Eukaryota; kingdom Metazoa; phylum Chordata; class Amphibia; order Caudata; family Salamandridae; genus Lissotriton; species Lissotriton vulgaris. The sequence continues at coordinate 802,641,788 of NC_141694.1, read as the reverse complement.
TCCTAATTTCAAGCACAAACCCCGTTGTACCCCCTCTTGCCTGCTCCCTTTTTCGTAAAACTGACCCATGCCAAGAATAATGTCCAACCATCATGTAACCTACGGGTTTCCTTCCCGTTCGGTATTTTCCCTTTGACAAAAACAAAGTCAGTCAGACGGCTGACTCGGAAAACCCCCTTCCCTAACTCTGTCACTGAACGAGCAGCTCTCGCTCGTCAATGATTTCCTAGTTTGCGAGGACAGCCACGGGTTGGGTTAACAACCAAGGGAAGACATAATCAAGCACACGAGACTGCCACGAAGAAGAATAGTTTACTACAGCCCATTCTCCTTCTTCCCCGCTGCACACACATCCCATTGTGAAACATCACCACCTTTGTGTACGAAGTAAAGAACGCACAATGCCTCGTCCCCTTTGCCTTTCCGACAGCAATGACCCTGTAACAATGCCTCGATTCTCTGTCCTCAGATACCAGCAACTCTGTAACTTGCCACCACAATCACCACGATGCAATATGTTTGTTTATATGCTATTCAGGTTATTCTTCAAACGAGAACAAGTATGCTATGTCTTTGATTGAATCAAGTCTGAGGGAAACTCCTTCTTTTCGATTGTACTTGTATTGTATGAAAATGCTGATCTGTTTCAAGTAAAGTAGACTACTCCTGAACCCGCTTGGTGAAGGAGCTCTCCCTTAACTCGAGTTCTGGAATAAAACCCTTTCAACTCGAAGACCACGGACTCTGCTCCTCATTTTATGCATTACCATTTTCTTGGGTAATTATAGAAATTCCGACACGGCGTAAATAACTAGCTTTTTATTTACCACATTAATTGGCGCCTGAACAGGGACGCTCCCTCTTCCCTACGCGCCGGCGATGTAAGTCGGGTCCTTGTCCCTTCCATACTTTCGACGGACTTCAAGTGCACAACAGCTGGGTGTTCCCGCTAACTCCCTCGAGACGAGGAGGAGACAGACTGCGACTGATCATCCACATGAGGTGGTGAAGAAGATTGCGGAGCGTCCCAACCCAGAGCCTGACCAGTGAGAGTGCCGAGTCCGAGGTCTTTGGAGCCCCGAATTCCTGCGCAAGCATCATGAGTCCGATGACCAGGTCTTCAAGTTTTGCTTCTTGGTGAGTACCACTGAGATAGTATAAAGACGGGTTCCATTTTTTGGAAAACGGTAAAGACGTGTTTCATTCGTGAAACCGGTATGGTTGCACTATATTCTAGTGTATAAAGTGTTCGTTTTGTTCTTGTATCTTCCAAACCTTTTAAATCGTAATTTGTTGAGTTTAAGAATGCCTCTGTTTTCCAAATTACGTACAATTGGCACCAAAAAGAATCTGTTAGAAAAACCAGTTAAAGTCCCGCCTAGGGACACTCCTGGATATTTTATGTACAACAAGCATGGGTTGAATGCCATATTGTTTTTAGACCTTTGGGTAGAATATACCGAGAAATTAGAGATGGCGTATAGGTGGCCTGTCACAGGTACATGGGATGTAGAATGCATTATGAGAGTGGAGGAAGAATTATGGAAAAGAAAGGCGAGGCCCTCACAGACAGAAGCCATTGAGTTATGGCGTAAGGAGGCGCATAGGAGGGCCCAGAAAGAACTAGGGCAAGTCGAGAAAAGTAAGAGAATGTCGGAACAGGCCAAAGAAAAGCAATTACAGGTAGAAGGTGAGAAAGTCTTAGCTGAACAGGCAGAGAGAGAGAAAAACGCCCGTGTTACTGGTATTTATCCCGTTCTTCCTGAAGAAATTGTGGAAGAACACCCCAAGCCCCCAGAAAAAGTAATTCCCACTGCTCCCGAAAGTTTCCTTCCTGCCTATCTGTCCGAACCACCCCCACTTATGTAAACATGCCTAGAACACGCCCGCCTGCACGTGCTCCTGAACTAGTAGCCGGTGGTTCTACCTCTGATTTAGGAGTGTCCGGGAACGGGGCTGAGGATACAGACGATGTCCCGCCTCTTGAGTGTCCTCACGACCCCGAACCCGGTAGTGGCCCAATGGCTACGATATCAAAGAGATTAAGATTGGCTGTGGGTCAACTCCAAAAGGTCCCTGATATAACGAAACATTTGGATAGAGTTTACGAATTCATACGGACAGGTGAAGGTCCAGATACTCTGGCCCAGGTCATGAAGAACAGAAAAGTTCCCATCAGAGGACTGCTCCTGCGGTTCATCATAAATTGTCTGATCTGGGAACTAGACCCGGGTAATGGAAGCGTAGACCCTGAGTTAATAGATCTTAGCGATCAGATACACCGAGGAGCACACGATCTGGGACATCAGATCGACAAAATAACTAAAAGACTGGTTAAGAAAATTGTCACTATTCACTCTGAGAAAGTCGCACAAGAGGACGACTCAGAGGAGGATGATAGTCCGACACTAGATAGAATGAACTTCCTGGGTGTAGCGCGACATTGTCCTGGCCCCAAATGGCGAACCCCACGAATGTCGCTAAAAATTAAAAGATTAGATCCTTCTTCGGAAGATCTTTTTCAGTTCACGGAAAGAACCCTAGATGAATGGATGGACAATGAGCCTCCCCTTACTCAGCAAGTAAAAGAATTGGTTCGGTCTGCCACCTGTTGGATATCACAGCACAGAGTGTATGGCCCAGATATAGTAGCGCAAATGTTCTTGGCTCTTCCCCGAGCGGAACAACGACTAGCAGGTATTTATATGATCCAACGCCTGGCTACCTTATACGAGAATAACTCCCACCGACCAGACAAGCTATACAAATTGTTACAGGAAGTAGTGACAGATAAATGGAGGTCTCGGGGACCGGAATTGATCAACATCATTCTGGACCTGCGCCTCCGTTTCCTGCAGCTTACCTTAGCCTCATCAGATCATGAACCTTACGGTATAGGCCACTATCCTTTACGAGAAGTCCACCCCATACCCCAGCCAGATGGTACACTGCAACGAGTACACGTGTATACTCCCCTAACCAAGTTAGAAATTATGGAAATGAAAAAGACGGTGCCCTCTCACGAAAAAGATCCCGGAGGATTTCATAGGGAATTGAAAGATATCCTCCAAATGGGTAGTTTTACATATCCAGATATCATAATACTCCTTAAAGTAATTCTACCTACAGGCGTATTCGACAAGTTGAAGGAAAAAGATTGGGAAGTGGGTGGTAAAAAGATCACGTGGACTGCCCTAGAACAAGAAGAGACAGCCAGAAAACCAGGTGAAGGTTTAGGTGAGCGCATAAGAGAACTGCCTAGTCTCCTCATACAGGTCTTGCCTCTGTTGTTGACAACGAAAAAGGAAGATTGGGATGCCATTTCTGCCTGTAAACAAAAACCAGACGAGGATACAGGTGATTACTACACCAGATTAGAGAAATGTTTTTCTATAAATAGTGGTCTTGCACATGGCAGCGAGGCATATCCTCATCTTTTTGTGTCCAAATTGGTGGACAACGCTTTACCCTCCATCAGGAATAGAGTGTTGAAAGTTGAGAGTACCTGGCAAGCAAATAGTCCTTCACAAATGTTACGGATGATACAGTACCACCACAACAGAATAAGGGAAGAACAGGAACAGGAAAAGAAAAGGGTAAAAGACACAAAAATGAAGGTATTGGTTGCACAGACGGCACCAGTAAATACGGGCCCCAAAGGTAATGTAGGGGCCAATAGAGGTACCTGTAACTACTGCAAGCAACAGGGCCATTTTGTGAAAGAATGTCCAGTTCTGAAACATAATATAGCGACAGGAAAAATGAAAGAACGCCCACATACTTCTAGACCAGGTAACACCCAGCAGCCTCAGACCATTACGCCGCCACAGGTTCAGAAACCCGCTACTGCTGCCACACAGATGTACCAGTACGCTCAGTCAGATTATCCCGAGTTTGAACCGTGTGCATGAGACAGCCTTGAGAGAGAAAGTGACTTGCCCCTTATTCAAGTTCCAGTAGATCAGAAAGGTCCATATGTACAAGCTCACTTACTGGGACAAGACAGAAAATTCCTCATAGACACGGGGGCGAGTAGTTCTACCATAAGTCATAAGGAAGTCCCAGAGGTTCCTCTCTCTGGCTCACATAATATATCTCTGGGCTTTTCAGGAAAACCGATCATAAATAAAGTATCTGAACAAGTCTCTTTAGGAGTGGGTCCTCTGACACGTACTACTGATTTGGTCCTTACAGAAACGTGCCCAGAGAATTTATTAGGTATCAAGACACTCAAAGAAATAGGAGCAGTAATATGCTGTTCACCGGAAGGAGTAAAACTGTTCCTACGAGATTTAAAAGGACATTTCACAGTCAAAGAATTCGACCCCAGACTAAAAGACATCCCACCACATTTATGGGCAAAAAGCTCGACTGATGTCGGTTATATGGATATCACCCCACATCAAGTCACGCTCAAGGAGGGTGTAGTCCTACCTCGTATACGACAATATAAGATTCCACCCGAGGCTGAACAAGCCTTACTAAAAATAATCCAAGAACTCATAGAGCATGGTGTGGTGATCGAGACTGATTCAAATGTTTGCAATTCTCCAGCTCTTCCAGTCCTCAAAAGGACTGATCCTCAGGCACCCCCGGTCTACCGACTGGTGGTTGACCTCCGAGAACTGAACAAATGTGTGATCCCACAATATCAGGTGGTCCCAGATATTTCTTCACTATTGACTGCCATAGATCCCGAAGCTGCATTTTTCACAGTCATCGACTTGAAGAATGCGTTTTTCAGCATTCCAATACATCCCGACAGTCAGTATCTGTTCGGATTCAGTTTAAAAGGACGAAGCTTCAGGTTCACTAGAGCTCCCCAAGGCTTTACAGAAAGCCCGAGCATCTACAGCCAAGCACTAAAAAGACAACTTGACAGTAGCAATATGCCTGCCAACACAGCGTTGATACAGTATGTCGACGACATCCTCGTCACTGCAAGGACAGAGCCAGAATGTGAAAAAGCATCTCTCACAGTCCTACATTTCCTGACAGACAAAGGTCACAAGGTGTCTCCCTCAAAATTACAGTTCTGCGCACAGCAAGTAGCTTACTTAGGACATTTGCTGTCGAAAGAGGGTAGGCAACTAACACAAGAACAAATCCAACTGATTTCGACAATTTCACAGCCAAAGTCACAGAAAGAAGTCCGCGCATTCATTGGTCTCACTTCATATTGCAGACAATGGATCCCTCAGTATGCCCACATAGTCAAGCCACTGATACAGTTAACCACAGTGGAAGCAGCCACTCACACAACTCTCCCTTGGACATCAGAACACTCCCAAGCATTTGAAGCTCTAAAACTAGCTCTGTGTCAAGCACCAGTTCTGGCTACCCCGAACTATAGCAAGCCTTTTACCCTGTTCGTGACAGAACGTGACGGAACAGCACTGTCCGTCCTCACACAAGACCAAGCAGGAAGAAACAGACCCTGTGCATATTTTTCTAGCACATTAGACCCCGTAGCACAAGCTTTACCTGCATGTCTGAAATCTGTTGCGGCTACAGCCCTGGCCATAAGACAAAGTGACTCAATAGTGTTAGGACATCCCCTGATAGTACAAGTACCACATGCTGTGGAAGTCCTTCTGAACAGAACACAGACACAACACCTGACTGTAGCAAGACTGACAGGATACGAACTAACGCTCTTTCAGCCACACATAGAGATCAGACGATGTAATGTCTTGAATCCTGCTACCCTTTTACCCTCAAGCTCAGATGACACAACACAACATGACTGTGTAGAAATGATCGACGTAGTGACAAAATCAAGACAGGACCTAACAGATGTTGCACTCCCAGATCCTGATGTAACGCTCTATGTGGATGGATCATGCATGAGAACAAGTTCTGGAGAGTTAGTAGCAGCCTATGCAGTAACAACGGACTGTAAAGTTATAGAGACCCAAAGAATTGACATTGTCAGCTCAAGCAGCAGAGCTCATCGCTCTGACACAGGCCTGCATATGGGCAAAACAATTGAAAGTGAACATCTATACCGATTCCCAATATGCATTCGGTGTAGTTCACAATTTTGGAGTGTTGTGGCAGGAACGAGGTTTCCTTACCTCACATGGGGCCAAAATACAGCATGGTCCCCTGATTCAAGCCCTACTAGATGCCATACACCTACCTACAGCCATAGCTATTCTGAAATGTAAAGCGCATACCAAAGCTACAGACACCATATCCAAAGGAAATGACTTAGCGGACCGAACTGCTAAACAGACAGCTCAGCATCCAGTGAACACATCAGACACTCAGGTACCGATACAGACGATCACTATGGCAGTGAGAGACCCCTTGAAAGATGTGCTAGACATACAGACTCATGCCACCTCAGACGAAATAAAGAAATGGGCTGAACAAGGAGGGGTCCAGACAGATCAAGGTTGGATGACCAAAGACCGAACAGTGTGGTTTCTCCCTGACTCTATGGTACAAGTTATAATTGACACAGCCCATAGCCCCGCCCATTTAGGCGAGAAAGGTATGCTGGACAGTTTACGGAATATCTGGTTTAACAAACATCTGAGAGCTGCAGCCAAACAGAAAGTAAAAACTTGCATGATATGTTGCCAATTTAATCCTGGTAAAGGTGTATCAGTAGAACAAGGTGGATTCCAGCCTCCTGATCACCCCTTCGAAGTCCTCCAAATGGATTATATCCAGATGGACAGATGTAAAAGGGTACAAATATGTGCTAGTGGTAGTGTGTACACTGACACGATGGACTGAAGCATATCCCGTCCCAGACTATGGTGCCCAGACAACAGCTAAACAATTAGTGAGAGAATTCTTCCCCAGATATGGGTTACCGAGGGTCATCTATTCAGACAATGGACAGCCTTTCTCCTCCAAATTAATGGAGGCTGTTTCTCTTTTATTGGGATATTCCTGGAGATTCCATTGTGTCCGACACCCTCAAGCAGCAGGCCTAGTTGAACGGCACAACCAGACCCTGAAGACAAAACTAGCCAAAGTATGTGCAGAAAAAGGGATAGACTGGGTCACTGCCCTCCCGGTCGCTCTCTTTTATATGCGAATGGTGGCACATTCCCGGACGGGACTGTCCCCTTTCGAAATAACATTCGGGAGACCTCCTAACATCTGGGGTGTCCCTTCTCCTAGAAAACTGACTGACGTTGATTCTAATATGCTGACAGATTACCTGGCTTCCTTGATGTCTGCACTCCAATCTTGTCGTTCACAGGTTACAGCACCATTTCCGGACCTTACCGCGCCTGGAGAGCACGCCATCAGGCCCGGGGATTGGATCCTAGTACGGAACCTCGATCGTACCAGCCCCCTGGAGAAGAGATGGACAGCTCCTAAACTGGTCCTGCTGACTACGAGGACCGCCGTCAAAGTGGAAGGACGCAAAGGATGGCTCCATGCTAGCCACTGCCGGAAATTTTTTGGACCCACACCCACAGACACTGTGCCTTTTTCAACGGCTACCAACGCCATGGATGTAATTTCACCAATTCCAGAACTCACTCCTCAACAGGAATACAGATCGCGGCTGCGATCTCACCAAAAAACAGACTAAAGACATTGCACCTGACCATAACGCACCGGTGGCTAATTAAGGGCAGGAACAAGCTCTTGGTGAAGCGGCTGCTGGGGGACGTTTTTGGTCTCGTGTCCAGAAACATCTTGATATTAAATCCAGAGACATGATGAGGAGAAATGACGCAGTGCGTCAATGGAAAAAGACTAATTATGTAAAATTACTGCATAGCAGGTTCTTGATTTTTCTGTTCATAATGTTACTTGTTTGCTGTGTAGCAGCCTGCCTGGGATGGATCTTATGTACAGTTTTCCCTCCACATTCTTCCACGTTTGTACAGAATACTACTATGCATTCCCATGTAGATCTTCCCCCACACCTCGAGGACAGAAGAAAGGAATTTATAAACAATACATTCATTTCCACCCTCCATAAACACCAGCTCATAGTCAACAAGACCAACTGTTGGGTTTGTGGCTTGATGCCACATTCCGTGCATAAGGGAATGCCCTTTTTCTCCCTCCCGTTCGGTTATTCAGGATCTGCCTATGCCTTAGCCATGATATTCTCTGCTTCCGTCAGAAACATTCCCCCGACCAAATTGAAAAACAAAAGTAATTGGAACGAGGTAAAGACCAAAATAGTAAAGGCTGTTTCTAAAATGGTGGATCTCACTGTCACCTGGGGGAGGGCCGAAGATCACGAAAATATCAGTTACTCCCAGTTCCATGACATTGCTTCCTTCAGGGAAATGTTTTCCGTCGACCAAAGATGGACAGATCAAGGAGGTTGGGTAGTACCGCAAAATGGCCGGTTTTGCATAAGGGGGAAGGGAAAAGGAGAAGTAATGGGGAACAGCGAGTGTGGCAGGACATACACACTGCCCGCTCCCGATTTTCCGACGATCTGATGAATATAGAAATTGACTAAGAATTTCTGTAATAGGGTTTCTATGGGACAAGGAGGGAATGTGGAATTTGACTAAAAAGCTCCCTTTTCCTCTGGTGTCCCATCATGCACCCTATCCACCCTGACGTTGACCAGGCAAGCAGACTCTCCTAATTTCAAGCACAAACCCCGTTGTACCCCCTCTTGCCTGCTCCCTTTTTCGTAAAACTGACCCATGCCAAGAATAATGTCCAACCATCATGTAACCTACGGGTTTCCTTCCCGTTCGGTATTTTCCCTTTGACAAAAACAAAGTCAGTCAGACGGCTGACTCGGAAAACCCCCTTCCCTGACTCTGTCACTGAACGAGCAGCTCTCGCTCGTCAATGATTTCCTAGTTTGCGAGGACAGCCACGGGTTGGGTTAACAACCAAGGGAAGACATAATCAAGCACACGAGACTGCCACGAAGAAGAATAGTTTACTACAGCCCATTCTCCTTCTTCCCCGCTGCACACACATCCCATTGTGAAACATCACCACCTTTGTGTACGAAGTAAAGAACGCACAATGCCTCGTCCCCTTTGCCTTTCCGACAGCAATGACCCTGTATCAATGCCTCGATTCTCTGTCCTCAGATACCAGCAACTCTGTAAATTGCCACCACAATCACCACGATGCAATATGTTTGTTTATATGCTATTCAGGTTATTCTTCAAACGAGAACAAGTATGCTATGTCTTTGATTGAATCAAGTCTGAGGGAAACTCCTTCTTTTCGATTGTACTTGTATTGTATAAAAATGCTGATCTGTTTCAAGTAAAGTAGACTACTCCTGAACCCGCTTGGTGAAGGAGCTCTCCCTTAACTCGAGTTCTGGAATAAAACCCTTTCAACTCGAAGACCACGGACTCTGCTCCTCATTTTATGCATTACCATTTTCTTGGGTAATTATAGAAATTCCGACACGGCGTAAATAACTAGCTTTTTATTTACCACAGACCATAAACCAAATGCTTACCCTATGTCCAACTTTATCTTCACACTAAGCCAAACTCTAAGATCAAAAGTAACTATAGCTCTAAAGATACTTTTAAGCCTAATCGTGACCCTTGCTCTAACTCTAACTCTAAGACTAAACCTATCCTATTACAAACTCTAAACCTAAACCTATTCCTAAACATAATCATAAACATTACTCAAGCCCTAAACCTGTTGCAAAACACAATCATAAACATTACCCAAGCCGTAAGCCTATTCCTAAGGATGTATGACGGTACAACGCGTACCGTTTCAACGCATGCCTTTACAACGCGTCTTTAACAACGCAAGTCGTTACAACGACTTGCGTTGTTGGGCGCGGATAGTAAATAGTATAATTTACTATTCTAACACCAGTCCCCGTGGATAGTAGGGAAGGTGTTGGAATAGTAAATATACTATTCTTTATCCTTTAGCGCCCTCCAGCGCAAGTCGTGGTTTTGACTTAGGTTGTAAAGGACGCGTCGTAAAAACCTGCAGGGTAAAATCCGCGTTGAAAAGGATGTTCCCCCTATTCCTAAACATAATCATAAACATTACCCAAGCCCTAAACCTAATCCTAACATAACTCTAGACCTAAAGGTAAGTCTAACCCTGCTCTTAATCATACGCCTAGCTCTAACCCAACACCTGATCCTGTATTTTATTGTAGAACTAATGCTAATGGAAATGTAGGTGTGTCTGTGTAGTGATGTAGTTACAATGTAGTGGTCTCTACATAAAGGTATGTCAAAAGTGGAGGAGTTGTTGTAGTGTGCGAATTCCAGTGTCAAGGGATCCTGCATTTAGTTCCTCCTGTCTTGTGTTTTTTAGTGTCTGACCTTCCCTAGTCAGCGCCTTCAGACCCTCACGGGTGAGTAGTGGCGCTTTACAAACCCCTGATTGATTGATAGTGGGTAGAGAATATGATGAATGTGTCTCCAGCGGAACCCCACCTCATCCCTATTTGCAGAGTTTACACTATTGAACGCGAAACCTCCCCTTAATGGCTGTCTAGAAGTCAAAAAAAGGTGTTTGTGACCTTAATAGTGCACTTACTTGTGTACACCGAGTATGCTAACAATTACACATCATTTCTTTGCAGAATTCCTTATGACAGAACATTGTTATACGTCATCAGATTAGATTTATATTTATATTTTCTCAGGGCAGGCACAAACAGTCAAACAAAGTCTGTGCTACCACATGTAAAATTCTTTAGCCTCTTCGCTGCGGCGGCTTTTCCGCCGCAGTGCTAAGGGGGCGGGGGGGGCCGCGCGGCACGCCCTTGCTGGTGACTGAACCGCTCCGTCACCAGCCTCGGTTGAGCTGTGCTGATGACGGAGCGGTTCCGTCATGGCCCCGCCCGCTCAATAGAATGCGCCGTGCAGGCGGGAAATCAGCGCCGCGCAGGCGCGTCGGGCGGGCCATGACGGAACCGCTCCGTCATCAGCACAGCGCTACCGCGGCTGATGACGGAGCGGGTCCGTCATCAGCACGGAAAGAGTTAAACACCACATCATTGTGCAATATCAGAATCACTTATTTACAAGTGAGTGCAACCAAGGAACTTCAAGTCACCGTCCATGCTGGGGGCACCTGTGACTGAACAAAACCACTCCCCACTGAATTGTTGCATCTGTTGGCACCCCCTCCGGGGTAGGGTCAGATGGTGTGGACCACCCGCAGGCCCTACCTCCCACTCCTGCTTCCAATGGTGACAAGAGGGGGATAGCTGTGCAACTCAGGTCTATAAGCACATTACCCCTCTCAATACCTCCTCATCCATCCTCCTTGTCACAGCAATTAACACATGAGTTTTAGGCTCCCACAGAAACTTAAAGCAAAATAAAGTTAGCCTACTAGTCTCCCATCCCTCCAACATGTCTCCCACCAATAGGATAAAAGGAGGCAACATACACACCAACGACCTGTAAACAAAGTCATAGAACATGAAGCCCCCAGCAGAGGGCCGGGATGGAAGGGAAACTATACTGTGGCGAGGAAGACTAGGACTCTGAGTAATGAAGATCACTGGGGCATTAACTGATATCACCCAGGTAAATCACTCGGATGGGAGTTGCAACTTTTAGCAAAAGTTAGAAGTAGGACTAAGGAGCAGAGGGGAGGATGCCCATAAAACGCAAACTAAAATACACCTCGCCCCCTCACATAGACTATTGGCACCCTTTCTTTAACCACAAGGGGCTCTTTCTAAATATATGTGTTCGGCTTAAAATCAAAATACAGCGCCCAGAAGCCCGTGCATGCAATGCGCACAAAAACCCTTCATTATGCATGTCCTTGTGTTATCAGCTCTATTCGTGTTTGTCCTTTACTTAAAAGGGCCTTGAGGCTTGGCGTGCAGAGGTCAGGTCTCAGTCCGACTGCACAGTGGTCCAAGTGTCACTGGTGTCCACGCAGATGTGTCTTCCTCTCAATAGGGCAGTCTGTGGATCCTACTTACAAAGGGGTTGCTTGTTGAAACCGTCATGAATGCCTGTTTTTATTTTTGATGGTATTATGAGTTTTGCGTGACTGTCTCTTGTCCTGTAGTTATGTAGAAAATTAGACTGAGATGCTCTTTGTACATTGTGCATCAGTCATTTGTTTTGTATCCCCCCTAAACAGGACCACTAGGGGAACGCTATTTATTATTTTCTGCCAATTGTCAAAAAATATATGGAATACTTAATCACATGCAACATTTTTTTCTGAAAGTCGTAATTTCTGCACGAAATCCCACTTCTCTTACACTTTATCAAATCCTATCTAGCGCCCAGGAATGGCCTGTATTTGGAGATGTCGGCATTCATGCTTTCTATAAAGCGCCTACCACAGGGTAAGAACCCTTTTAAGCGTTCCTAAGCTGTACTGCATCGGGTTTGTCTAGGAACTAAACATCAGAATATAACAACAGCTTTGGCACGTAGAAATGGACATGATCACAAAACGACAGGAAAAAGGATGAATGGGAAGGAGAGTGTGAAGCATAAAAACAACACACCAGCTTAATACCTCTTTTTTTTAGTAAGTGAGCAAATCATTTGGGGCCTCATTTATGAGGCCGTGCGTGCCTTTTACGCCGCCATGCGTCACTTTTTGTGACGCACCAGCAGCGTAAAAAATGTGCCTTGTTCCACCATATTTACAAAGTGACGCATCTAGGTAGATGCATCACTTTGTAAACCCCTGCGATACATTATACCTACGCCAGGTATAATGTATGCAGGTCACAAGAAAGGGTCATAGAAGTGACGCAGTGAAATCCATAAGATTTCACTGCGCCACTTCTAGGACACAAATGCTTGAATTTCTTACGCCTGCCTCACAGCAGGCCTAAGACTGACACAGGCCCTTTCACATGGGCAGCAATGCGTCACTTTTGCGCCATACAGATACGTCAGAAATACTGACGTATCTGTAACTCCTTGCTCCATGATGTGTCATACTGTAAATAGGACGCATCATTGGTGCCGCAAGGAGGGTGCAGTGAAAAGTGACGCTTCGCTGTTTTCACGCAGCGATGTGTCACTTTTCATAAATGAGGCACTTGGTTTAAGAGTCACAAAAAAAGACAAATAAATACACCCAAACACGCACGCACACATACATGCACAAACAATGCCCCCTCCCCCTGCTCTCCCCCACTTATCCTTTTGTCACCCTCACTCTTTCTCTCACTTAGACACACCCTGTTCCTTCCCCTCTCATTCTCTGTTCTCGCCTGTCACAGAATTACTCTTCCTGACCCTCGCTCTCTCTCTTACTCACCCCCACCCCTCTCTCTCACTGGGGTATGGAGTTTGTTAAAGTCTGTTTGGCAAAGCATAGCTAATCAAAAAGTATTCCCCAAAGCATATGCGAAAACAATGTTCTGTTCTGAAAGTCCTTTCACTTCACAGCGTTTTTAAAGACGTCTTTGAAAATAAAACGCAAACGTTTGGTTAGTCAAAGATTTATAGGTTGCCACGATCGAGTCATCAAACTTAAACAAACCAATAAAACAGCCGAGACTGCGATTTCTTTAAAGTGAAGAATGGCTATGTTTATTTTCAAAAATAAAATCAATGTTTTTAGGACTCGGGGACGTCTTTTATTGGGTCTCAACTAGTTGTGAGAACATTTAAAGAAACTGCAGACATCAATAATAAAAAAGCCAACCCTGGGAAGCAGAGCAACCAGTTCTTAGAATAAACGAGGAAAAGAACAAGTAGGGTAAATGTTCTGAACTTTAAAACAATCACTGATATTTAAATATTTGTCTATCAGAATTGGTGGAAGAGAGTGTAAATGAAAAACACAGTAATGAACAAGCATTGGCAAAGCCATTATGTCTCGCCTTTTGGACCTACTTGCTCTGCTAATGCAGTAGGCAGTTGCTGTGACACACAAAAGCCAACTTAAAACTTGGTGGCTATGTAACACAGTGAGTGTACAGTATGTCATGCTCACTCGTAAAACATTGCTGCAAAAACTGCCCTGCACTGCTATTGTTGTTAAATAGCATGTAAGCGTGTGCCATATCGTAATGGTGGCTATCCATGTATATGCTTCATTCTGCCAACAACCGTCTAATCAAAGCTAAAATAATTTGTAAATATTATTTAAATATCCTTTAAATAGAAAACATGATTAAATCAAAACTATTAAATGCAAACAGCTGATGCTCAGATTAAATTTCATGTTTTTAATTATTGTTCATATTTTACAAAGTACAATTTGGAAAATATATAAGCTACACTTTAAACCTGTTACTTAATGCGGTTAGAGTCACGTTGGATACACTAGCATTTGTTTCCCTTCTCATTAAGTTGTTTGGGTTACATTAGTATTTAAAAATGGCTTTCTGTTTTACAGTCCTGTGCAGTTCCCACAATGGGGAAAGAAGAAAAAAAAGATATAACTCAATCCCTGAGCAAGCAAAGGAAGGACACTAATAAAGACATTAATCAGTACTTGGTCCCTGCTCCTTCAAAGGGACAAACACATAAAGACCAGCACGTGCTGACCAATGAGAAACAAGGAAATGCGAGTGATGATGAAGCCAACTAATGGGAAGAAATCGGAGAGCTCTAAGCCCTTTTTATGTTACAAAATTTTGCAACACTCAGGCGAGACCTAAAAATGGGACACACATTAGCACATTCCTGTAAAGGTTACTGTTATTTCATGCACAAAGGGGAATTTGCAGGTGCATTACTGGGGCTGTCTAGAGGTAGTGCTAGATTCTAGATTAGAATGGGAACCAGCTGGATTCAAGTTCAAGCTGTGGTTCCTCAGCCAGAACCAGTAACTGTCATCCATGCCCAATGAATTTTGTACATGCTCTACTCCTGAGGCGGAAAGCCGGGAGACTGTATTTTTAAAATTGTATGTTGTGGTGCATTTGCTTTTTAAAATCACTCACCCCCAGTCACTTCGCTTTACAAGCGGGCTAATCGCTGCTACTAGAAGGCGTGGAACGCTGTTTCAGCGCCCCGCTCGAACCACAGGCCACGCCCCCTTCGGAGACCACGCCCACCGCCCACTGCTACAAAAGGGACGCTGAATACGAGCGTCACCATTTGTACATGCTCTACTCCTGAGGCGGAAAGCCGGGAGACTGTATTTTTAAAATTGTATGTTGTGGTGCATTTGCTTTTTAAAATCACCCACCCCCAGTCACTTCGCTTTACAAGCGGGCTAAGCGCTGCTACTAGAAGGCGTGGAACGCTGTTTCAGCGCCCCGCTTGAACCACAGGCCACGCCCCCTTCGGAGGCCACGCCCACCGCCCATCCACTCACCCTTCCATAAAATGTGCTTCCCCGGAAGCGCAGCGGACGAGCGCAGCGGGCGCGCCGTTTGCTCGCCGAAGGCGCGCTTAAGGAAAGCCCGTCTGGGCCCGTCCGCGGCCGACCGAGGCTAGAGGCTGGTCACTCTGCCTCTCTTATTCAATATTCCCGCTCGCAGCTGACCGATCTTCAAGGCAAGTGGCCATTAGCGGATACCACTTTAACCCGAATCACCAGACTTGGCCTTTTTATTTCTCAAACCCTATCCCACACTAGTCCCTCATCCTTGCCTCGGACTAGTCGTCCTTCGGTCCCGCCTCCCACGGGCCCTTCCCCTACAGTTGTATCTGCAATGTATCTCAATACTAGATCGGCAGTCAAACATCAGCTCGACCTTTTTATGTTACTGGAGTCCCATAAACCCGACCTACTATTTCTTACTGAGACTTGGTTCTCGGATAGCTCTCTCCCCTCCCTATTGGCAATACTCCCCCCATCTTATTATGCTATCCGAGCCGATCGTCCTTCCGGAAAGCCAGGTGGAGGGGTTGCCCTGATTGCCCGTAAAAAACTCACGTTTCAATCTTTAGCCTTCTCCTCCCTGGGTTCATCAGACTGTTTAGTTGCCCGTTCACTTTCCCTGACCCCCCCACTCACGTGTGTTCTTATTTACCGACCCCCGTCTTCCCCGCAAACGTTTCTCCCAAATTTCCAAGACCTGATGGCTACCTTGGTAGTCAACCACTCCTCCATCGTTGTCCTTGGAGACTTCAACTTTTGGCCCTCTGACCCCGCGGAATGTGCAACTTCCAAGGAGTTTTCAGACTCACTCCGCTCGCTCAATTTCACTTCTGCTGTCCATGCCCCTACGCACAGGTTGGGACATATCCTTGACCAAATCTGGTACCGAGACTGTCTGGTCACCTCACTTTCCATTTCTCCCTGTGTTTGGTCAGATCACTTTCTGATCACCTTTTCTCTATCCCTCCTCTTACTCCCCAAGTCCCTCCCCGCCAAAAACGTCTGGGCACGATCATGGAACCGCGTTGACGTAGCGGCCCTGTCTGCTACACTCTCCTCATCCAGCCCCGACCTCTCAGGGCTGCCATCTTCTGGACAAGCCGAATCTATCAACAGCTGGCTGCGGGCTGGCTGCGACTCCAGCGCCCCTTTAAAGCGCATCTCGTCCAAACGCCCCAAGGATGCTAACCGTTGGTTTTCCAACGACTTGAAGACCCAAAAACTTAACCTCCGCCAAGCGGAACGCCTTTGGAGACGGGATTACTGCCCTACTCCTAGAATCCGATATACCACTCTCCTAGCCCAATACAAGAAATCCATCCTGGAAACTAAAAAGGCTTATTTTTCATCTAAAATTCAGCTCGCGGAGAACCGGCCTAGAGAAATATTTTCCATCGTTCAAGACCTTGCCTATTCTGATAGAGCCTCACTTAAACCCTCTCCTTCACAACCACTTTGCGATTCTCTTAACTCCTTTTTTCTTGACAAAATTAGCACGATCAAAGCTAAGATTCCTCCCCCATCCCCCTCCTTCACCGACCCTTGCTGTCCTCCAGCTGCAGCACGTCTTGACTCGATTCCCCTCCTCACGACTGATTCTCTCTCCTCCATTCTCCCGCTGGTCAAATCCGGCTCCCCCCTGGATCCCTGCCCTGCCTACATCCTGAAGCAGATCTATTCCTATTGCCCCTCACCGCCCATCACGTTTCTTAACAGCTCGTTATCCCAGGGTATTGTTACTCCATCACTTAAATCGGCGGTGATTGTTCCTATTTTAAAAAAACCTGGTGCGGACTCTTCGGACCCAGCCAACTACCGCCCCATCTCTCTCCTGCCTTTCCTGGCAAAAGTACTGGAACGCCATGCTGTCAGAACTCTGAGCTCATTTGTGGAAAGAAACAGTGTCTTGGCTCCCAGGCAGGCTGGATTTCGCCCTGCACACTCAACTGAGTCAGTGAGTATATCTGTCCTGGACAACCTCCGAGAGGGCATGGATACTGGTCAGCCCCAGGCCCTGGTCCTCCTTGATCTCTCCGCCGCATTCGACACGGTGGACCATGCCATCTTACTTTCACGTGTCGAGGCGGCGGGAATCGGAGGGACTGCCCTGCTATGGCTATCCTCCTTCTTGAGTGGTCGCACTCAAGCGGTCCGCCTGGGTGAGTACGCAGCTGACTTTCGTCCAGTCCAGTGCGGGGTCCCCCAAGGATCCTCTTTGTCCCCTCTCTTATTCAACCTTTTCATTGCCCCCCTTATTTTTGCTTTACAGCAGCTGGAGGTCTCTGTTTACAACTATGCAGACGATCTCCAGCTTATCTTTTCTCTTTCTTCCTCCCCCGAGTCAATATCTAATTTTCAGTTCATTATGACTTTTATCCAGGACTGGATGAACTTCAACCACCTGAAACTCAATCCCGACAAAACGGAATTGGTGTTGACGGGTGGTTGCTCCAGTCCTTGGTCCTCTTCCTTCTGGCCCCCCTCTTTAGGTTCCCCACCCACTCCAGTTCCCTCCGTCAAGACTCTTGGGTTCAAAATCAATAATCAACTTTCCCTCCACTCTCAAGTCAGTGCTGTCGTTTCTTCAGCCTTCCTCTCCCTCAGGACAATCCGTAAAGTTTCACGATTTTTCTCTCCATCCGCCCTTAAACTAATACTCCTGGCCATGGTGACGTCTCGCCTGGACTACGGCAACGCCCTCTACCATGGCATGCCTGCGTACCTCGTGAGGCGTCTCCAACTAGTTCAAAACCAGGCGGCCCGTCTGGTTTTTAATCTACCTAAATCACAACATGTCACACCCCTTCTCAAATCTCTTCATTGGCTCCCTGTCCGGCAACGTGCCCTATTCAAGCTTGGCTGTATCATCTTCAAAGCCCGGTCCGGCTCTGCTCCGTCTTTTATCAGTACAGCCATTCAAGACTACATTCCACCTAGAGAACTGCGCTCTGCCACTCATCAACTTCTTGTGGTCCCTCGCTTCAAACGGAAAAAGTGGGGAGGTTCCAAATTTTCCACCACGGCTCCTGCCTTTTGGAATTCTCTCCCACTCCATCTGAGATCCTGTTCTCAGTATCCCCTATTCCGTAAAGGCCTCAAAACCTTTCTTTTTACCCAAGCCTTCCCCTCTTAAACCTTCCTTATCCCTCAGCCTTTCTGCCCCCTGAGTAGTAGTATTTACACAGCGCCAAGAAACCGCCTGGTGTATGCGCGCTCTACAAATTTCTTAAACTCAACTCAAACTCAATCTTCCTGCTTGTGTCCAGAGTCTGTGTGCTGACATGGAGGCCTTCAAGGGATAACACACAATGGGGGATATTTTCAAAGAAGTGGCAGTGAGAGGCTTAGCCTCCTTGGATTAATGCCTCTCACTGCCACTTCGTAAACGCCAGTCTGCACCCCATTCATAAGAATGTGGTGCAGACTGGCGTTACCCACATAGACCGGAGATAAATCTCATGATTTATCGCCAAAACAGGCACCCTTGCACCAGAGCGCAAAGGTATCTGCGAACACAAGCCGAAAATGTCAGTTTGCTTTTTCCATGTGTGCCGCTACATGCAGCACACAGGGAAAAGGCAAAAAACGAGGAGAAATAATGTTTTTCTCCTCGTTTAGCGACCTTTGTGTGTGGCTGTCTGGAGGGAATGCACAAAGCCCAGCTGTCGCCCACCCAAAATGTGTATTCAGAGACCGGAAGAAGGCACCAAATGGCTCTAAGAAAATGCCAAACTTCTAAAAGTGCTATTTTCAGAATTAGAATTTAAAATCTAACCAAAACAATATCAGGGTTTATGCTACGAGGTACACACATTAAATTTGTGATCGAAGTGGGAAGAAATTAAGTCAAAAGGGGTAAAGACAGTCCCAATGGTGGTGCTCACTTGGTTCTGTCACCCTGCCACCACAAGTGAAAAATCTGGCCTGGACAAAGGTCCCAGCACGGTACGTGTAGGAAAGAAATGGTACTGAAGCATACAAACAAGTCTCAACAGTTCTCTTAGACAATGATATGTCCGCTGTAAAGATTAAAACATACATTTTTTCAGGAACATCCTGTGCAGGTAAGAGCAGTGGGGTAGAGTGGGGGGTTACTTGACAGACGACCACAAGGGAAAGTTAATTACATATATAATTTTCACTCTTCGTCATCTGTCGAGTTCCCCCCACCCCACCCTACCGCTCTTACCTGCATGGGCCACTTCTATTTTGATTCTTTTAATTTTTTATAAATATTCTAGGGTATATTCTTCTCCAAGTTTTCGTATTATATACAGCACTGATTCAAAAGGCAACCGACACATGTTTCATCTACAAGACTTTTTCAAGGCTGCAAATAGTGTACATAAAAGGCTCACATTACTATGAGTTTGAGATGACAACATAGAAAGGACAAGAAACGCTGCACTACAGTGTAGAAGCCGTATAAAGGAAACTCACCCGTGAAGGAAAAAGAAATTATAAAAGTGTGAAATTATGATTTCCCCAAAATCATTTCAGAGGAAAGAAGTTGTGGCTAGCAACTCATGTTGTGGCTACAACGTTTCGGCTGCCTTTTGGAGAAGTATCATTGTCTAATACAACTGTTGGGACTGTTTGCGTGCTTTGGTACTGCAGGCCCACTAGTAGCATTTAATGTACAGGACCTGGGCACATATAGTGCTCTTTACTAAGGATTTATAAGTACATTACATAAGCCAAATGAGGATAAGCCAATGTTACCATGCTTTAAGTACAGAGCACATTGACTTTAGCACTGTTTAGCAGTGGTAAAGTGCTCAGAGTCCTAAAGCCTGCAACAATGAAGTCTACAAAAGGTGAGATAAGGAGGCAAACAGTCAAGGGAAACTATGAAAAGGAGGCCAGGTTCAACACGTCTCCGTCCACCCCCCAACTGAAAGTGGGGAGAACTACCTAACACTTTGGGACTTCTCTTCAGCTAGGCAAATGAACCTGGAGGCACCATCTGCATTGGTTTGGTCTATTGCAGAACGGTTTCTCACCGTAAAGGCCATTCCCTGTAGGGATATGGACCATGGACCACTTCAACAGTTTGGGATTCTAACCCATCATCTGCATTGACCATCTTAGGGGTCTGTGGTTGGTCTGAACCCAGAATTGAGTACCAAACATGTATGGTCTCAGCTATTTTAGTGCCCAGACCACAGCAAAGGCTTCCCTTTCTATTGCGTTCAAACAATTTTCCCTGTTCAGCCTCTTACTGATGAGTGCTACAGTCTGATCCAGGCCCTCTTTTTTTAGCTGTGAGAGCACAGCTTGTACACCGTGCTCTGAGGTGTCTGTTTTGAATCATTGGGTGAAGTCAGGGGCCTTGAGCATGGATGATGAGCACATGGCCTCCTTCAGGGAGTCAAAAGCTTTCTGGCATACCTCCATTCAGATCACCTGATGTGGCTACTTCCTGTAAGTCAGCTCTTTCAAGGGGGCAACAATGGTGCCATATCCCTTGATGGATCTCCTGTAATAGCCAGTGAGGTGTAAGAAGGCTCTCACCTCTGTCTGGGTCTTGGAAGTTCCCAATCCAGAATAGTTTCAATTTTGGCCTGGAGGGGATGTACCTTGCCACCTCTCATTGGGGACTCAAATAGAGCACTTAGCCCTGCCCTATCACTTACTGTTCTTGATAATCAGGTCTGTACTCTGCAGTGGCCAAAGCACGCCCTGGGAGTGGCACAGGTGGGCCTCCCTACTAGAACGGAATACCACAGTGTTGTTTAGGTAGGGAACACTGACGTTCTACAACCTAGCCAGGACCTGGTTGGCCAACCTCTGGAAGGTGACTGGGGCCTTCTTCAAACCAAACGGCAGGTCCCAGAACTGAAAGTGCTCCTCCGGTGTAGAGAATGCAGACCTCTCTTTAGCCCCCTCGGTCAAGGCAATCTGCCAGTACTCAGGCGTTAATTCAAACGCGCTGAGGAATTTGGCAGCTCCAAGCCAATCTATGAGCTCATCAGCTCAAGGGATTGGGTGCACATCAGTCTTGGTGACTGCATTGAGCCCACAGTAGTCCACACAGAATCTAAGTAAAGATGTGACACCTGGAGGGACAGCCTTGGGGACCAACACCATTGGGCTGGGCCAAGGGCTGTTTGAGGGCTCATTAACTCCTAACGCAATCATCTTGGGGACATCCACCTTAATGCTGTATTTCTCCTTATCTGACACCCTGTCAATTTTGTTCTTTACATGTGTACTGTCCCCAGTATCAAAATCATGGGTACACCATGTACTGAGTCCTGGGACATGAGAAAACAAAGTGGCAAACTGCCTGAGCAACTGGCGGCAATCTCTCTTTTGATCTAGGGTTAGTGTAGGGGACAGACTGACACCTTCCACTGACCCGTTGTGCTCCTTGGAAGAAAGGTGGTCGGGTAGAGGTTCACTCTCCTCTTCCACCCCATTATCAGCAACCATAAGCGTGGCAAGCTCAGACATCTCAAAGTGGAGCTTGAGGCGATTGACATTAAGGACCCTGAAAGGGTTCCTTTGAGTCGAGAGGTCCACCAAGTAGATGACAACACTCTTGTGCTTCTTCACCTCACAAGGCCCAGGCAAGCGATCTCGCAGGGCCTGGGGCTCCACAGGCTCCATTACCCACAATTATTGGCCAGGCTGAAACTTAACTAGAGTTTCATTCGACTCCCTGTAGGTCAACAAAAGGCATGACATGAGGACGTCCCATTTTTGCTTTATGGGCTTTGGTAGGGTCATAATCATGCCTTTCAAGGTCCTGTTGAGCCTTTCAATAAACCCATTGTCTTGGGGGTATTAAGGAGTGAAGTACTTGGAGGTTACCCCATGCTCCTCCCACATGGCCTTCATGTACCCTGACATGAAGTTGCTTCCCCGTCAGATACTACCTTTTTAGAGAAGCACACACACAGTCACCATCCTCAAAGGGATAGCTTGAGGGTACAGGGTGGCATGGACCACCAGGACCAGAATGAATCTGTTGCCCTTAGCTGTCTTGGGGTCGAGAGAACTAATGATGTCAAAGCGCACCCTTTGAATGGGGGTGCCAATGACAGGAAACATTTGCAGGGGGCCTTTTACCTCCCCCCTGTCTTGTCACTCGCCTGACAGGTAGGACAGGACCTACAGAATGCATCTAAGGCCTTCCTCATTTGTGGCCAATAAAAGTGGGTGACAAGCCTGTCAAAGGTCTTGTCTTGCCCCAAATGACCTGCCATAGGTACATCATGAGCCATCCCTAGTAGGAAGGTTCTGTAGCACTGGAGGAGCACAAACAGTTGGGTTGTACCAGACTCAGGAGCCTTTGGCTCACTATACAGGATACCATTCTCCCAGTAAATCAGGTGTTTGCCAGAGGCGTCACCAGCTGCCTGGGTCTCAGCCTCCCGCTGAAGACCCACAAAGAAAGGGCATTCCTTCTGTGCCTTGCAAAACTCCTCCCTGGGGAGACCCCATTTCTGCTGCCACTTGGACACCTCAGGCCGGTCCCCCAGTTGGGCCACATCATCGCCAGTAGGCTCTGTGGGTCCTGCTCAGGGTCAACCTCCTCCCGGACTGCGGGAGTTTCGCAAGCGGGTTTGCAGTACCCGTGCCATTCCTCTTTTTGGCAGGTACCTAGGCCATTTTTCCAGGCTCCAGGTCCTCTTGACTACTCTTTTGGGCTGCCATGGACTGTGTGGTCAAGCACCTTCTCTCAGGCAACCCTAACATCTCCAAGTGGGCCGTGAGCTCCAACTCCAAACAGGCGGTATGCTCCCGATAATTGCCAATACAAATCAGTCACGGATGGACTCAAAGCTACCCTCAAGGAACCTGAGACCCCTGCTCCATTCAAAGGTAACCAGAGTCACTGGGTAGTGGCTCTCATTGTTGCCAGCTGCAATAACTTGGTGGAGCATATTAGGGACTACCTGCACTGAAGGCGCCAGATGACACCTGATGGTTGTTATGCTGGCTCTAGTGTCTCTCAGAGCCTTTGCCCATTGATGGTGACCCACTGCCTGTACTTACTAGTATTGCTAGGAATGTGGGTCGATCCTCTGCACCATCTCTCCATCACCCATGGACCCAGTAACTTCTACTCTGGCCCCCAAACTATCTGGCACAATCTCCTCCCCAAGCACTTCACTAGCCAACCCCAGTGACTGCCCACTGGTGCAGTGCTGTGCCAACTTGGGATTCCTAGCATTTACCCCTTAAGTGCCCTCCCCGTTGGCACTCAGAGCACTTCAGGGGCGCCTTCCCTGCAGACCTGCTGTCAGGGAACAATGTGTGTTCCTTCTCTGTAGGGGAATGGTAGTCCTGACTCTCAGAACTTTTTTGGGGCCCTTTAGAGAGCTCCCTGGTGGACACCTTGCTGTGGACCCTGGTGCTGACCAAGAGGTTTGCCTCCTTAGCAAACTCTCTGGGGTCAGAGAGCTTACTGTCAACAAGGTGTTGGGGCAGATTTTAAAAACGACTGAACATGTGCTCTTTTGCAAACAAGTTGTACATCCCCTGGTAATCCTTTACCTCACTGCCCTTCACCCAACCATCCAGTGCCTTGCAAAAGAAATCGAGACAATCCACCCAGGTCTGTGGGGATAGCTTATGACTGTAGCTAAACTTCTGCCTGTACTTCTCTGGGGTAAAACCAAACATCCTTATCAAGGCTTCCTTCATGTGGGATATCTCTTCCTGGTACCCACATCTAGGGCCATTAGGGTACCCCTCCCCTCACAAGGGATATACTTCCACATACTAGCCCCTAATTCCCCAATGGAATTTTGTGCATCTGGAGGGTAATCTCATATGCCTAAAACCATTTGTCTATGTCATTTTCCACCTCAACATCAGGCACCAGAACCTTAGGTATGTGGACCCTCTTGTCTCCAGAGGACACTGGGGAATTGCTACCACCACTCGACTCTACTTGCATACCTTTAACGTCCATTTCCTTCAGGCTCCTCTCATAACCCAAGTAAAATAAAAATATTCCTTCTTAGATCCTTATCCTTCTCTGGGGTTGCATCCAAAGCAGCATGAGTTTCTGCCCAGGCCCTCAGTGCTTTTTTACAGCTCTATCTTCTATATGGAGCTCTTGGTAGGAAGCCTAACTCCCTTGCTGAAATCCCTGAGCTGGGCCACAGTGTAACCCTCCAGGTTGGCCAGAACAAAGTCCATTTTTGCAGGTACAGGTGCCAATGGAGAACCTCCAATCAGAGACAGGATTTTAGGGAAAAAATGACAATCGGGGAGAAGACAAACATTTAGAAATGCCAATCAGAGAGAATTTATTTAAATTGGGGTTTGGTATAGATGGATAGGGTACACAGAATTACTGTAAGGCACTGCATAAACATAAGTCCTATCCTCACCACTGGTCACCAATGTTTGCACTTGGGTTTCTTATTGCAAGAGATATGCACCTTGTCAAAGTAGGAACCACAATCTGAATCAGGAGAAGTCACACCCTAAATTAACCTGTAGTTTGGCATGGAGCAGTCACGTTTAACTTAAGAGGCAATGTGTAAAGTATTTGTGCAACACTTAAAACAGTAAAAAAAAACACCACACACAAACATACCACAACTAGTTAGAAACATAAATAATAATGTATTGAACAAAACAAAATCACAAAAATCCAATAGGTAGAACAGGAGTTGTGCATTTTGAAAGAATATCTTGAAATATAGTGCTTAAAAGCATAAAGCACCAACCCGGGCTATCTGACCGTGTTAGACAGGGTCAAGTCCAAATGTTACGGCTGAGTGCGATGGAGAGTAGTTCGGATACAGGGACCAGCCTTTAACTTGGTTCAGGGTTGCGTTGACTTCAAGGATGAGATGCGAGGAGCAAAGGAGACGATGAGTCATTGTCAAGTCATTGGATCATGCAGTTGGGGATGCAATGTCCTCAATTCTGACAGCAGCAGCAATGCCTTGGCATCGAAGGAGATGTGCCGGTTCTGAGCTGCACAAAGACAGCGATGCATGGGTTTTTGCAGTTGCAGCACTTTAAACCCAGTTTGAAGGCTCCAGTACTGGATTGGCACCACTTGGCAGGGCAAGACTCTCAGATGGCCGAGCCCAGGTGGTGTTGAATAGGGTAGTGAAGTCTTTGATGTCCCTGAGAATTCCAACTGGAGGCAAGCAGACAAGCCCTTTGATCAACCCTGGGTTCAAGAGGTGGAGAGATGCAGGCTCAGTTCTTCTCATTCCCAGGCTAGTGGGCAGCAGGTAACAAATCAGCACAGCAAAGCAGGAGTCCAGCAGAATAACAGTCCTTTCAGCAGCACACCAGTCCTTCTTCCCTTGCAGAGTATCTACAGGTCCACAAGAGTACTGAGTTGGTGGTGTCAGAGATTCATTACTTGTATCCAGTCGTGCCTTTGAAGTGGGGGAGATTTCAAAGAGATGCTTTTGATGTGCACAGAGTCCCAGCCCTCCATACCCTGGCTCCAGACTCACTACAGGGTGGTATGTAGCCCTTTCTGTGGGGACAGACCCCAGCCCATTCAGGTGTAAGTGTCAGCTCCTCCCTCCCATCCTGCCCAGGATGGCCCATCAGGATGTTGATGGCCCATCAGTCACACCTAAGCTTCCTATGTGTGTGGCTGCCTGGTGCGAATGTGCAAAACCCAGCTGTCACCCACCCTAGATGCGTATTCAGAGACAGGCAGAAGGCACCAAATGGCTAAAGTAAGAAAATCACAACTTTCTAAAAGGGGCATTTTCCCAATTACAATTTAAAATCTAACTTTACCATAAGGTAGGTGTTAGATATGGCATCCTTGGCCTGGGTTTCCCCTGTATTTTTGCCTTTGCCTCCTGTTATTTTGCTGTGTGTTGGACTTTGTTTTTGCTGGTCTAGATGCTTTGGGCACTTTGCCACTGCAGTTCAATGCCGAAGTACAAGGGCTCCTTGTAAATTGTTGTTATTGATTGGTGATTCCATGACTGGCATATTTGATTTACTAGTCAGACCCTAGTACAGTGCACTGTGTATGCCCAGGGCCTGTAAATCAAATGCTGCGAGGGGGCTGCAGCACTGATTGTGCTACCCACATAAGCAGCCAGTAAATGTAACTCAGGCCTGCCACTGCAGTGTCTGTGCACAGTTTGGTACTGCCATGTCGACCTGGCAAGTGCACCCACTTGCAAGGCCCTAACCTTCCCTTTTCTTACATGTGAGTGACCCCTAGGGTAGGCCCAAAGTACCCCTGTGGGGAAGGTGCAGTGTATGTGAAAGGTAGGACATGCCCTGATGTGTGAAGCATGTCCTGATAGTGAAATACTGCCATTTTAGTTTTTCACTATTGGAAGGCTATCTGTCCTATAGGATAGAATGGGAGTTGATTTATAACACTGTATCAATATAACTTCCAATTGGGACAAAATAGGAAGATAAAGTTTAGTATGCCTGAACTCTGAATATAAAGATGCATCTTTTAGTGAGGATAATTTGTACATTCTGTGTTTGAAAATACCACTTTTAGAACGTAGGTATTTTATTTGCTTAGACATCCTGTGTGTCTCTTCTAGATTTGTGTATTTGCTATTGGCTTTGGAGTAACAGGGGCTGGAGATGTGCATTCTGTTCATATAGCCACTTGTGGGGGTGAGGTGTGTCCTACCTTTTCAGGGTGAGTCAGGGCTGGGCTGAACAGACCTGAGCTGCATTCAGAGTAGGGGGAAGAGATTTCTTTCACACCTGAATAGGCCTGGTTTGCTTTTGACAATGCTATTTCCACCTCCTGCCAGGAAGCTGCACCAGAGAGGACAGAACTGGTTTAGCTAGGCAAACAGCTTCTCTGGATTGTGTGCTATAAAAAGTGGGGCCCAGACCCCAGACTTTTAGATTACTTCTGGGATTCAAGAGGAGCCTTTGCCAATAAGAGCTGGAGAAACTGAAGGAGAAGTACTGCCCCTTTGCTGTGTGCTGTCTGGGGTTGGCCTTCAGTAGCTGTGTGTGCTATGTCCTCTGCTGGAGGAAGATCTCCAAGGGCTTGAAGTAGAGCTTGCCTCCTCTTTTTGAAGTTTCAGGGACACAAAGACTTAACCCCCAGCTCCCCTGAAATTCCTTGTTGGGAGATCTTCTGGGCCTCTGAAGGTTGTTCTTGCTGTTGGGAGCTGGAAAAACAACGCTACTAAGAGAAGCACTATGCATCTGAAGCTGTTTCTGATGCATCGCCGAAGAAGCAAACCCAGCGCCTGCTCAAGAAATTGTGCACGCCTCATTGAGTGCACCAATCTACGGAGTCCGAGATCTCCGCACCGATTCCGATGTTGGCCCGGCTGTGCAGCTGCAAGAATGTAAATGTAAATGTAAATGTAAAGCCCATTTATATCGCGCTAACAATCGCTCCAAGGAGCATCTCGGCGCCAATAAAAGGACAACCAGATGTAAAGGTTGCCTTACTGCTTAAGGAGCCCAAAACCGGAGTCACACTAGTGCTCTGGCCCTTGAGTCTGGAAGATTGTAAATCCAGGTTTTCAATTGTTTGCGGAAATCAGATTCCTTGTCCAGTGCTCTTAATGGGGGGGGGTAGAGCATTCCATGCTTTGGCACCCAATACCGCTAGGGATTTACCCCCGCGGGTTTTGAGTCTGAAACCTGGAATGGTCAAAAGATTGGCATTTGAGGACCGTAGTGCGCGATTTGGACAGTATTTTACTAATTTTTTCCTTAGGTAAATGGGGCCTGAATTATGTACAGCGCGAAAGGTGATTGTCAATACTTTGTGGAGGACCCTTTTAGTTATAGGCAGCCAGTGTAATACATTGAGGGCTTTGGTTGCTGAACCAACACATCATGGGACTGCGGCTGGAGAAGCTGATGCATCCCTGATCCTCACCCATCACATCTGGGTGCCACTCCTTCAAGAACTCTGGGCCGCAATAAGAAACCAATGCATCACCTCCCCACATAGTAAGAAACTGACACATCACCTCCCCTTCAGTAAGAAACCGACTCATTACTGTCCCTGCGTGGCAGTAAGGCACTTATGCATCACCTCCCCTGAGGAAAGGAACCAACTCCCTGGGCGTAAGGAACCAGTGCATCACCTTCCCTGTAACAGTTTTTGTTTGTGTGTGTGTGACGCATGCAAGGTACTTTGTGTGAAAAGTGTTGCATCTGCAATTTCTTTTAACATAACTGTTTCTACCTTTTGAGAGTCATATTTTTAATACTATATGGTGGATTTTTGTTGTTTTGGTCTTGTTTGGTTTAAATAAAGATTACTTGTTTTCCTGAACTGGTGTGGTGTCCATTAATAGTGTCTTCACTGTATTACTGTATGTGTGTACAAATGCTTTACACACTGCCTATGAGATAAGCCTGTCTGCTCATGCCAACGTACCAAGGGGGTAAGCAGGGGCTATTTTAGAAGTGTATCCCCCCTTATCCTGACTAGGAAGAAGGGTCCCTACTTAGATAATGGTGGAAACCATTGCCAACTAGAGAACCCCAATTCTAACTGTAGGTGTTTAAATTGCGATTCCGGAGACACCAAATTTGGGGGTTACATCTCTTTCCAATTTCAAATACACATGTAATAAGGTCATCCCAAATTTAACCTATGGGAGAGATAGGCCCTGCAGTAGTGAAAAACAAGTTTTAAGAGTTGTTCAATACCTGGACATGCAAAACTCAAAAGTACATATCCAGCTGTTCAAATACACTGACCATGCCCATGGAGTGGTCCAAGACCTACCTTAGGGGTGCCTTATGTGTATTAAAAAGGAAAGTTTGGGTCTGGCAAGAGGGTTAACTTGCAAGGTCAACATGGCAGTTTAAAACTGCACATACAGCCTCTGCAGTGGCAGGTCTGAGACATGTTTAAAGGGCTACTAAAGTGGGAGGCACAATCAGTGCAGCAGGCCCACTTGTACAATTAAATATACAGGCCCTGGGCACATATAGTGCACTTTCCTAGAGGCTTATAAGCACATTAAATATGCAAATTGTGGATAAGCCAATGTTTTGACATTTTAAGTACAAAGCACATGCACATTAGCACTGGTTAGCAGACGTGAAGTGCCCAGAGTCCTAAAGCCAGCAAAAACTAAGGGCCTCATTAGGATGGCGGGCGGACTTTGCCCGCCATCCCTGTGGTAATCGGGACCGCCCACCTTAAGGGCGGGGGTTCCGTCACCAGCATTAGGATGCGCCCATCACAGTGGCGGCGCATCCTGCATTCATACCATTGTGGCGGGCAGTGCACTCAGCACCGCCCGCCACAATTGCAGGAAAGCATGCTGTGCACTTCCATGCACAGCATGACAGGCACCACACGGTGCCCGCCATGCTGTGCATGGAACTGCCTGGGGGTACCATAGGTACCCCCCATGTGCACCCCCCACCCCCGGAGTCCCTGGGGCCCGCAACAGGCCCCCACAGGGATTCTCCACATGCCTTTCCGTGGCGGCATTGCCGCCACGGAAAGGCATTCAGAGAAGTCCATCCTAATATGGCTGGCGGTGTCTGATAGACACCGCCACTATATTATTCCTTTTCCGCCCCGGCCGCAAGCCGACCGGGGCGGAAAAGCCGGCCGCCGCGTTCCCCCCCGCCATCCTAATATGGCGGGGGTCTTTAGTGCAAGGATGTCGGGCGGATTGCCCCCGCCAGGCTGGCGGTGGCTGCCGCCAGCCTGGCGGGGCAATCCGCCCAACATCGTAATGGGCCCCTAAGTCATCAAAACAGGAGGTCAGTGGGAGGGGTAGAACACCTATAGAGAAGGGATATGTACCTTACCAACAATACTTCAAGATCAAGAAGTATTTTAAAGTGATTGTCAATTACGTTGTAATGTGATAAACCCACACTGTTGTAATGATTGAGCAATAATGTACTGTTATGAAAGAAATAGTCACCTATTGATATGACCAACTGATTGTAAAGTTATCTAGCTGTACTACTTTATAAATGTGCCTTTTCTCCATGATAAAATAAAAAATTAAACTTGAAATTAAAACAGGAGGTCAGAAGTTAAAAAGTCATTGGAGACCATGCCAAGGATGCCAATACTAACATTAACCATTCACCTAGCTTTGTAATTCCCTGACCTATGTATCTAAATACTAAACCTCCTCCATCCCAGGCACTTATTTCTTTGAGTTTCATTAGTTCTTGGTGGTATTAATAATAATCACAATGTAGTTATTAATCTGTGAATCTACATTTGGGATGTATGCACAGCATTCTCTGGCATGCATTACCTTGCAAACTCAGCCTTCATTTGCAAGTAGCATATATAAAGCCTCTTGGATCCTAAGTTGGGTCTCAGCATCGGCTGCCTGGGTTTCTAGCTCAACTTCTTCTGGCATGCAATACCAGTTGAGCTTACAGGGCAGGTCCTTCCTAGCAGGTTCACAGGACTTTAATCACAAATAGGAAACTGGTGATAGTCTTTGATGGTCAGCATTTTTAATTGTACAGGAGCTGTAACTCTGTTCCTGTGTTGCTGATTTGTTATACACATGCAAGGAAACAGGCTTTTGAACAGGTTTACCCCCACTTTTTTTTTTACCCCTTTTGGACTATTAGCTGCTGGTTAGTCGAATTTGAAAGTGCACTGAGGCCTGCTGTCAGACCACAGTGACCCATTACAAAAGGTATGTCCAATTGGATACACCCAATTAGCAAGGACTGGTGTACTTACAAGTCCCTAGTACATGGAACCCAGGGTACCAAGGGCATGTAAGGCAGAGTGCAGTGGCGTATCTATCCCTTGTGCCGCCTGTGGTGGTCACTGCTTTTGCCGTACGCGTGAAAGAGTGCGGGGTGTCTGGGGGTTTCTGCATTGCCGTCAGTGGCAGCTGCATGAAAGAGCAGGGGTGTGGAGGTCGTGTAGGGCGGACTGCCCTGACCCCTTGCTACACCACTGGCAGAGTGTTCACTGAGTGCTGCAGCACTGTTTATGCCACCTTGCATGTGACAGACACACAATGAACCTCAGCCTGCAGACTGACAGGACAGTGTGTGACACCCTGCAAGTTTGACTTTGCCATTACACCTAATGGCAAAAGCCACCACTTCCCCTAAGTAATATATGTAAGTCTTCCCTAAGAAAGTCCTAAACGGCCAGATTCATCAAGCCGAAAACGGCTCGCAAAGGGCCAGATTCTGAGAATCTGGCCCTTTGCAAGCGCTATTTTTGCATTTGGGAGTTATCATCCCAAATGCAAAAATCGCATTTTTAGAAATCGCATATTTGCGAATAATTACATTTAAGGAATCTCAATTAGAGATTCCTTAAATGCAATTCAAGAAGCATTTAAAAATTGCGAAATCGCTATTTTGAGCCGCTATTTACCGCGAGGTCAAACCTCGTGGTAAATAGAGAAAACTTAGAAAAATGCATTTAAATGCATTTTTCTAAGTTGCATGTTACACACAGACATGTCCTTTGGACATGTGTGTGCGCAACACCAATGTAGCTTACATTTCAAGGGTGCTACAGGGTGTCCTTTGGACACCCCTGGCACCCTTGAAATCGCATCCTTATTTGCGATTAGCAAATTGCTAATCGCAAATAAGGAATAACTCCCCATTCATTCCTATGGGCCTTAGGCCCATAGGAATAAATGGGGAGTTATTCCTTATTTGCGATTAGCAATTTGCTAATCGCAAATAAGGAATGAGTAGGAACCGCAATTTATTTAGCGATTCCTACATGAATCCCGTTTTACAAGTCCTTAATAGTGATTCCTTAATAATCGCTATTAAGGACTCGCAAAACGGCACTATGATGAATCTAGCTGATAGTGTGTTATGGCAGGAAAGCTATATATCACTAAGTAAGACATATGATTTTCTATATGTCTTAGCAGCAACACCTCCAAATTGTCATTTTGATGTGGAAAGGTTAGGAGCCCAATTGGCTAACACAGGATTAAACAGTTGGAGACCCAAACTGTCTACCTCCTGAATTGGACCACCTAACAGGCTCAAGTAAGGTATCAAATTATTTGGAACATTAAATATGACCTGATGCCCAGGAAAGATTTAAAGTCACCATTAAAGTTAAGGAACTTTTAGAAAGTTGCCGATCTGCACTCCAGCTAGTCCAGTAGCCTCACAAAGGCACTCACACAAAGACAGGTTTCTGACCAAATGGGGAGATGTGAGAATGACTCCCAGGCTGAGGAACATAGACAGTTGCTGCAGAGCGAGGTGTCACCTCTTCTCCCAGGCTGGCCACTTAGAGTGTTAGCCCAAAAGGCAGATTTCAAAGGTGAAGCCGCCTTTGATGGGCCGCTTGAGACAATACCCATAATAAGGGTGCTGTTTGTTCCTGTAGAAAAATAGGATACAAAGATAAGGGTAGAAAACCCGTGTCTAAACTGATTTTCCAGTGGGCCTGTAGCCCACTGGTAACCACACCTCTTGGGTGGGCTACCCTTCTCCCAACGATTGAAGAAGTGTTGTGCCATCCTAATGGGGGCAAGAATGGGGCACTCTGGGATAGCCAGATGCTGCACACCACAGGAACTTTTCCACTAAAGCAGAGGAAACGTGGTAGCCCATTGGCTGGTGACCATGTGGTCCCTTCAAGGCACTTTACTGGGATAAGTAGAGCACCCCCGGCACCCTACCCTCACTACTCACTGGATTTGGAAAGAGGACAAGAAGAAGACCACTTTGCACCCATTGGAAGTGCACAGAGAGAGGCTGTAACATCGGAGCGATTGCACCTGTGGCACTTTGGACTAGAGGAGTTTGGACCCTGTACTTGGGGTAAAAGTTGATTTCCTGCCCTAGTCCAAAGCAGAGACTCCAAGGGTCAGTAGGGGGATCTCCCAGAATGGCAATGGGGACAGTAAATCTGAAAGAGCCCAAGTTGCATCTTTGGTAGCCACAGCAGAAGTTTTGCCTCTTTCAGATGCCGCTCAATCCAAAGGACAATTTGAGATAGCCAAAAGTGAAGCCATATCTTCTGGACCCGTGGGTCTTGGTTGTGACCAGATTTGTGGCCCAAGAGGGACAACAGCCTTCACCAAAGATTTGCACTGCGAACACTGCTGCAAAAGCGCAAGGTCTGCATTGGTAGCCCTTGGAACCTTGCACATAGGACTTCGTAGGACACCGAGATCCATGGAAAGAGTCACCTTCACCCTCCGTGGACCAAGGACCCGATCTGATTTCACCCCTGTCAATCACACAGCATTAGGAGCGTTCCATTAAAGTTGAGAACTTGCTTCAGAAATGCTCTGGTGGCCAGGTAATTGTCCAAAGTATCCTTTCTGGCCCCCTAGACCTCTACCCTGCTGGATTTGGTCACCAATATTGGTCAGGAGTACTGCAATAACGTTTCCAAATATTTCAAGAGTTTTCAATCTTACGTTTGCCAATGCTAGTTTGTGTTCCATTTTAAAGTCATAAAAAGTTCTAAAATCTATATTTCTAGAACCTGCTGGTGGATTTTGATGATCAAGGTCTCTAAAACATCACAAATGTGTGCTCTATTTATATAAATTGTTGCTGTGTATTCTTACTGGTGTGTAATTTTCTTATTTCGTCGTTTGCTGCTGCTAAATGTTTCACACTAAGTTCCTTTGCCAAGCTTTACTGCACACAGGAATAGCTACCCAGGGTTGAGCTCAGGTTAAATAAGCATACTGACAAGATGGCATTAGTGAGTGTATGCCACAATAAGGCCCCACAGCCTTATCATATAGTGCACCCAGATCCTCACAACCAAGAACTTGCACCTCCCTTCCTGAGAGGGGCAGATTCCGGACCTCAATAGTCTTCACAGTTGAATGAGTGGCTCTGTGTCTATTAAAACAGACGTTGGGTGTCCATTGGCTTCCATTCTACATAAAGGCTACTCTAATCCACTTCCAGAACTATGCTAAGTACACAGTCCTCCTCCCCTCTGAGGCACAGGCATTGGGTCTGTCCAAATCACTTTGGACTTCCAAACATGATCATGGTGGAGCATGATTAATCAATGAATTCTGTTGGGTACTAGCGCTGGCTGGGCTGGAAATTGGGATTTCCATTCTGCATATGTGTGGGTACTAAATGGGTATGAGGTAGACCGGGCCTCCAGGTTTTTGGTTTCATCATAGGTGGTTTTGGCATAGGGGAAATACCCCCCTTACTTGTGGGATTAGTCATTTGGGCATTGATCAGTACTCTGTCAGGGATGAATCAACATTCTCTCTTCCAGTGGACATCCTTGTTACAAGTGCAAAGATGTGTGACATTCGCACTTCTACTTCCTCGCCCAAAAATGTGTGCATACCCTACATAGGTCATAACAATTCCCTGCACGTTTGGTCCAGTACTTGTATCAGATTCCTGAACTGGGTCAGACACGTTCACAGATCTCATGCCCCAGACTGAATAACATGCTATGCAACATTTCATGTTTTAAGCTGTGAAAAACCTAAATCAATGCAGCAGAATGATGAGAGAATCACCAAATGTATTCTGTATCAAATGTTTCTCTTTGCTAGCCTCTCATTGGTTAAAAGCCTGTGAACCATGTACGAAAGTAGTGAATGTATGAAATCCTTTGTCTAAAATCCTATAAAGAGTGAGATTTCTCTGTGTAAGAAGAGACCCTTTCTCCATTCTGTGAAGGTGAATCTATGCCGTATTTAGCATTGGTAGCCCTTTCCTGAGGTTTGACTTCCCACTTACTGAACCTATATGCTTTGATATTACTAATTGATAGCCCAGCTTATGCATTCTGAGTAAATCTTTAAGCACTAGCCCCTTGTCTGTCTTTCTTTGAGCCGAATGCTGTTCCTTAATCTTTCTAGCATTTGAGCAGACAATAACCCAACCAACATCTCTTATCCCTATTCCCAGAGCCTGAGGAGAGACAAGGTGGCTTACTTAGTAACTGTGAAGGTAACCCTGAATGCAATGGCGTGAATATTAATTGGGATCAGTGTGTGTGTGTGTGTGTGTGTGCGCGCGCGCACCTGGATACCCTTCAGGGTGATTAGTGTGCTATGCAAATCAGCATAACACAAAATCTATTTGGGTATACCACTTGTGAGGCTCTTCCCTCAATTTTAGGAGAGTGTTTGTGAAATGGAAGAGATGTGCTCAAGAACATGGAACATGCACATATGCTCTTCTTTGTACTTCCTTCAAAGGGTATTATTTTACCACTCCTCCTACGAGCTCCCTTTTCACCTGCGGGTTCGCGCTTCTGTTTCACCTTCAACCTTTCCGTAATGATTTCCAAATGGCTTCATTCTCTGATACATTTGATCAATTCTCCCACATGTGTCTTCAACCCCTTTGGCTTTAAAACTATTATATCTGTGTCACTCATCATCATCATCATGACATTCTTCCACAATTCCTTGCTTTGTGTCAAATCAAATCCACATTCATTGACTGAATTCTCCATCTTCGCATATGCTTCCCTTGCTACTCTTGCGGTCTTGTTGCTCAAGTAAACCGATTTACTCTCTGTATAGTGACCTAGAAAGCCTAATCCTACATTACCATTAATCTCTTCAAATTCAGGGCCATATTTATGATTTTGTTTGTGTCGTTCTTGCATCACGTAACATGGTGCAAGAATGACATAAACCGTAAGTCATATTTTTGAAGCCATGCAAAGGCACTTTGCGTGGCTTTGAGTGGGCTCCAGAAATATGCAGTTACGCAGTGAAAATAGCTGAGTTGCTTTACTCTGCCCTGAGTAGGCATTCCATGGGCATTGTGTCAATGTTCCCACGCAACTCCAATGGTTTTTGATGCATTCCCAGACTTACAGGACCTTGTAAACCTGGGAATGCTCCAAAAAGAGACACCTCCCCAGGAGAGGAGTAACACAGAGAAATATATTTATTTCTCCTCATTTCTTCCCTTTTTCTATGTGTGCTGCATAGAAAGTCTTGCAGTGTCTTTTTCTGTCTGTAGTGTCTTGCGATATTACAGAACTGAGCCCTTTTGGCAATGGCGACTGGTCGGAAACAGTGGTGGGCAAGTGGAAGCGTAGAAAAGAAAAAAGAAAGAAAAAAATGTAAACTTACCTGCTGATTGCATCGCCAGCCACTGCCTATCCTCTGTCACAGGAATCACCTGGGCTTCCGGACTCCTTTAAGCCAATCACAATGCTGCAATGCAATGTGTATTACAAACTGGTGGGGACTATGCAAAATGTGCATGACTGTTCGACCAGGCCAAGACAGCCGGCCAAGCAGTCATGCGCACTTAGGGCTCCATTATGATGTCGGGCGGATCGCCACCGCCATGGTGGCGGTGGCGATCCGCCCGACAGAAATGCTCGCCCGCCACCCTTTTCCCCCCCGCCACTTTACAATGGCGGGGGGACCGCAGCGGAGGCAAACACCGCCCGCTACTTTTCCGCCCCGGTCGCCTTGCGGCCGGGGCGGAAAAGGGTTCATATGGTGGCGGTGTGTATCAGACATATTAGCATGCGTGTGTATAGGTGCCTTTCCGCGGCGGCGATCCCGCCATGGAAAGGCATGCAGTTGTTGCTATTGGGGGCCCCTGCACAGGGGGGTACACCCCCCTTCATTTACATATACAAAGCGGCAGGCACCGTGCGGTGCCTGCCGCTTTGTATATGCAAATGCAAAAATGCATTTTTAGCATTGTGGCGGGCGGTGCAGAGTGCACCGCCCGCCACAATGCTAAAAATGAAGGATGTGCCCGCCACTGTGGCCGGCACATCCTAATTCCCCAAACGGGACCCCCGCCCTTATGGCGGGCGGTCCAGAATACCGATAGGGTGGCGGGTGGACAAAGTCCGCCCGTCATCCTAATGGGGCCCTTAGAGTGTGCTCACTGCTCCTCTCCCTGCTCCTGCTCTGGCCAGCCCTGCCCCTCCCTCCAACTACGAATGGAAAAATAATATGATAATATTGTTTCGTTATTATCACTTTATTTTTCCTCTGCACTGCTTTTAAAGAAGTGCGCCGCTGCTGCTTTTTGCCCCAAACAGACTCTGTAGAGCCGTGACGTAGGTCTCAGAGCGCAATCCCATGAACGCTTGTTTTAGAATGTTGAGTTCAACGTTACAGGCACCAGAATAAAAATACTAAGCTCTGTGTGTAGTGTGATTATTGGTGGTTCCCAGACACGGAAGACACTACAAATGGCGACGACATAGGGGATAAATAACCTGAAGAATGACTGTGCTCTCCCAGAGAGTTTGACATGGTCTAAGCAAACTGCTCATGCATGCCACGTGTGTAGTAGTCGAAGATTGTAGTCAACGCTTTATTCACGTGGACTCAAAGTGCAACTTCAGCTGCTATAAAGCACATGAAGACATAGGAAGCTTTGCAAAGTATTTAAATGTTGCAGAAGAAGCTTTGCAAAGAATTTACACATTGGTGGTCGAGAACCTGATGGTCCAGCCATACTTGAAGATACTAGACTGCCACTCAAGATAAAGTTGTACATTATATGGTGTGTTAACACTGAAAATTAAATCAACCTGGGCACAAAGTACAGCCGCTGATAATCATACCCTACAAAATAACACTCCAAACAAAAGCGGTGCAAGATGGAGATTAACCAGCTGTTACAAAAAGCAAATTGATACTTAGACAAAAGAAAATGACTTACTGAATGCCCTGAAGACAGTCTTCATATTACTACACTCAGTGAAGGTGGCTCAAGGAGAACTGTTTGGGATTCTGCTTACGAAGTCATCAATACCAAAAGCAGCTCACTTGCAAAGTTGCTGAATAGGACTCAGAACAACCTCACAGGTCTTTGAAGAATAAAGATCAGAGATTTGGAATAGTGTCATTTTTCAGATGGCTGCAAAGAACGTTAGGTTTCCAATCTCATTAAAAATGAGTCAAGGTTAGCACATCGTAAGGTCTCACAGATGAATTGCAAACACCAAGTCACAAGGAACCACCTGCGGTGTCAATAAGTTCCACACTGGTCTATAATGCTGGTACGTTCCCGAAATTACCACCACCACAATACTGTAATCGATAATAAGTCTTCAAGATGGTAGAAATAATTAAAAAATAGGTCATTCACTTAAAAACAGGCTTTAGCAACAGATAACCTCGACAGGAGTTATCGCAACATCAAGGTCAAAGAAATCCAAAGTACGGAGCAGACTGAGAGGTGCGCGGCATCAGGCCCATAGTCAAAACAGACCCACAGAGTACAGTAGCTGGGAAACGTGAAAACAAAGACATCTCATGGCGTCGGGAGGTGCAGCGTCGTTGGCGCATTGCAACGTCAGTTCCTTACTTCGGGGGAGATGATGCGTTGGTGTCCAGGATACTTGCGTAGGCAGGGGAGGCGTCAGTCACACACTATATTATATCGTTGGCTGATAAAGCTATCTGTGCTGGATTGTTTACTAACTCTAGTCAACAAGGCTTTGTTGACAATTGTGGATCATTCCTTAGTAACATATGATAATTTTCAGTCTTACATCATTATGTGAGTTAGGCCCTACCCTATTGACACTCTCGATCTAAGTCAATACTACTGCATTGGTTGTTTTACTTTTCGGATCCATATTAAGATGGTTGCCATAACTGACAGCTGTCCTTTATATCTTGCTGAACATTTCAGATGACTCCTTAACAATACTAGATGTTTTTTGTTTTCGGACCCACACCAAGAGGGATGCCACAGTTGACAGCTGTCCTCTATTTCTTACCGGACTACTTAGGAAGATCCTTTAATAAATATCAATCTCACTTTAATTTTTAATTTTTCATTATTAAGTGTGTAGGTCCTGTCCCAACTATACTCTCTGTCTTAAGGGGATCGGTTGTTCTTGACTCCGGACCCACACTAAGATGGCCGGCATAGTCGGCAGCCGTCGTTTTCATCCTTGCCGGTTGGAGCAGCTATATTTATCCTGGTGAATATAGTTCGAGTTCATGAGGAACACATCTTTCCTTAGTGGGGCAAATCTCCACATTAAACAAGATTCATAAAGCCGAGGCTGTTTGCTATCGTACCCTCATCTTTTGCTGACGGCGTTGAGGATGAAGGATGGTTAATCTCCAGCCTCTTGAATTAGAGCAGATAGACCCCCGGATTTTCAGAAGTATCTATTTCACAAAAGACGGTAAGCCCACTTGTGCCAGTATTATGCGTCTACCATAGGTAGTTATCACCATGGAACTAGAAAATATCATCATGGGTAACAAACAGAGGTTTACACGCTCCAAATCGTTTCATTTTCATTTTTTAGGCCACTGTAAACAGACCACTTATACAGATCGTTACAAAGATTTCGGAATTTTCTGAGTGCCCTTCTTTTTCATCCCAAAGGCGGGTAAGCAGGCATTGGTAGTTTTCTACTGACATGACTCAATACCGCTAAATTCCGTATAGAACAAGGGTCAATAGCATTTTCATTTGTTCCGCCCGCAGTTGTCACAGTGAATGCCATCACCATTAATACATTGATGGTCGTCGTCTTTCGACATTGGGATCTGACACATCAGGTACCCTATATCTATGGTATATTTTATAAGCCCAGAAACATACTGGACAAGTCATGGCCACATTTATATTGTATATGACAATGGTATGACATTGCATATTAAGAGTCCGATACTCTTTAAAAAAAAAATTGCACCATTTCGTTGGATATAATTTACTAACCAGATGGGGCTCCCAACAGATCTCAAATTCAACGTTGATGCCTAAATTCCTTTATTTACATCCTTTTTATACCGTATAAGTGATATAATTGTCAAGACAGACCATGACCGGATATATCCTGTAAGTGCAGATAGGTAGCTTACTAGACACAATTGTTGATGCTTGGCGATACAATGTTGAGTGCCCATCCTGACATCTTGACTGTTATATTTTATCATAGTCAATGAACGCTGATATGCAGATCTCTTAGGCGCACACTCTATGGACTAATAAGTGACCGATCTTGGACAACGCCATTTGTTACAACAATACATTTCCTAAACCTTTCCGTTTCGTCCTTCTCCTGTGGAGGTAAATGGATATTATTGAGGTTTTTTTTATACATTGTTTTAGGATGGTTTCACCTACTTAATTAAAAGATAATTTCTTGACTTTTTCACAGAACTCATTATAGTATACCAGTACTGTAGTTACAAAGTCTGACCTGCTCAGAGGCAAGAATACTCAGCACATTTAATGAGGTAATCTATTTTAGAAAAATGTTCTTTAAAATAAATTCTGTCCCGTTCTCTAGTTAAGTACTAGACCAAATCCATGATGGGCGATCCCAAAGGTAGTGGAGACAAACTTGGCCATATTCCCCCCTGTTTTTCTTTCCTTTTTTTTCTTCTTTTCTTAAATCTTGATATGAATTTCTCCGATTGTTTGACACTAAGTCAGTGTTTCACTCCTAGGTCTTTCTTATAGTCTAACACTTGGGCGCTGATTCCGATCCGGTAAAAAGCGCTCCGAATTGCTGTACGGAGCGTTTTTCCCCGTACGAATCGTACCTGAAGGTGTCCCCGTACAAATGTGCAAGTACGATCACAACCTAATGCGTCACTCCGTACGCCACGTAAAAAACGCCGTACAAATCGAAAGTCCATACGAATAGCAATCGGCTGTTGCTCGACGCTACGTCCGAACGTAAATAGACCGCGTCTGCCAAACCACAAAGTACGATCCGTGTTCTACACACTCCGTACGGCTCTTTTCCTACGAGAGCTCAAAACTACCGTAAAACCACACTCCGGCACGACCCGCACCCCGGTACGCGACAAGCAGGACATGGACGCCATCGTCCGTGTAATCCCTATCCTGTACGCCCACCACCTCGTACTGAGAAACCGACGACGGCGCAG
Source organism: Lissotriton vulgaris (assembly GCF_964263255.1). Classification (NCBI taxonomy): domain Eukaryota; kingdom Metazoa; phylum Chordata; class Amphibia; order Caudata; family Salamandridae; genus Lissotriton; species Lissotriton vulgaris. Next base: position 802,600,806 of record NC_141694.1, on the reverse strand, counting down.
AAGGTGAGTACAACGAAGTTCTACATACCTGTACGTCTTGCAACACGTGCACATCTCCATGTCACGATTGTAATGTCTGGCCATGTTGCGCAACACACTCCCGCACATCACCAGTGAAATACGGTGACCGGACGCACCTACGTCATCGACCACGGGGTACGACAGGTCACCGCACTACACCAGTGCAATACGGAGACCGCCCGCACCTACGTCATCGACCACGGGGTACGGCAGGTCACCGCACCACACCAGTGCAATACGGAGACCGGCCGTACCTACGTCATCGACCACGGTGTACGGTACGTCACCGCAGTACACCAGTGCAATACGCCGCACCTACATCATCGACCACGGGGTACGGCAGGTCACCGCACTACACCTGTGCAATACGGAGACTGGCCGTACCTACGTCATCGACCACGGTGTACGGCAGGTCACCGCACTACACCAGTGCAATACGGAGACCGGCCGTAGCTACGTCATCGACCACGGGGTACGGTACGTCACCGCACTACACCAGTGCAATACGCCGCACCTACGTCATCGACCACGGGGTACGGCAGGTCACCGCACTACACCAGTGCAATACGGAGACTGGCCGTACCTACGTCATCGACCACGGTGTACGGTACGTCACCGCAGTACACCAGTGCAATACGCCGCACCTACGTCATCGACCACGGGGTACGGCAGGTCACCGCACTACACCTGTGCAATACGGAGACCGGCCGTACCTACGTCATCGACCACGGGGTACGGTACGTCACCGCACTACACCAGTGCAATACGCCGCACCTACGTCATCGTCCACGGGGTACGGCAGGTCACCGCACTACACCAGTGCAATACGTAGACCGGCCATACCTACGTCATCGACCACGGGGTACGGTACGTCACCGCAGTACACCAGTGCAATAGACGTGTGGCACATACGCCTGCCATGTGATTGTAAGTGTAAGTGGTGAGCAGAACACCCACCAGTGCCCAGCATCAGAGTGTGTGGCTAACACCCCCCCCACCAGTGCCCACCATTGCCCAGCATCAGAGTGTGTGCCTAACACCCCCCCCACCAGTGCCCACCAGTGCCCAGCATCAGAGTGTGTGTGGCTAACACCCCCCCAGTGCCCACCAGTGCCCACCAGTGCCCAGCATCAGAGTGTGTGGCTAACACCCCCCCACCAGTGCCCACCAGTGCCCAGCATCAGAGTGTGTGGCTAACACCCCCCTACCAGTGCCCACCAGTGCCCAGCATCAGAGTGTGTGCCTAACACCCCCCCACCAGTGCCCACCAGTGCCCAGCATCAGAGTGTGTGGCTAACACCCCCCCAACAGTGCCCACCAGTGCCCACCAGTGCCCACCAGTGCCCAGCATCAGAGTGTGTGCCTAACACCCTCCCACCAGTGCCCACCAGTGCCCACCAGTGCCCAGCATCAATGTGTGTGGCTAACACCCCCCCACCAGTGCCCACCAGTGCCCACCAGTGCCCAGCATCAGAGTGTGTGCCTAACACCCCCCCCACCAGTGCCCACCAGTGCCCAGCATCAGAGTGTGTGGCTAACACCCCCCCTCCACCAGTGCCCACCATTGTCCAGCATCAGAGTGTGTGTGGCTAACACCCCCCACCATTGCCCACCAGTGCCCAGCATCAGAGTGTGTGTGGCTAACACCCCCCACCAGTGCCCACCAGTGCCCACCAGTGCCCAGCATCAGAGTGTGTGGCTAACACCCCCCCACCAGTGCCCACCAGTGCCCACCAGTGCCCAGCATCAGAGTGTGTGGCTAACACCCCCCCACCAGTGCCCACCAGTGCCCAGCATCAGAGTGTGTGCTTAACACCCCCCCACCAGTGCCCACCAGTGCCCACCAGTGCCCGGCATCAGAGTGTGTGCCTAACACCCCCCCACCAGTGCCCACCAGTGCCCAGCATCAGAGTGTGTGGCTAACACCCCCCCCACCAGTGCCCACCAGTGCCCAGCATCAGAGTGTGTGCCTAACACCCCCCCCCACCAGTGCCCAGCATCAGAGTGTGTGGCTAACACCCCCCCACCAGTGCCCACCATTGCCCAGCATCAGAGTGCGTGTGGCTAACACCCCCCACCAGTGCCCACCAGTGCCCATCAGTGCCCAGCATCAGAGAGTGTTGTGGCTAACACCCCCCACCAGTGCCCACCAGTGCCCAGCATCAGAGTGTGTGGCTAACACCCCCCACCAGTGCCCACCAGTGCCCACCAGTGCCCAGCATCAGAGTGTGTGGCTAACACCCCCTACCAGTGCCCACCAGTGCCCAGCATCAGAGTGTGTGCCTAACAACCCCCCACCAGTGCCCAGCATCAGAGTGTGTGGCTAACACCCCCCCACCAGTGCCCACCATTGCCTAGCATCAGAGTGTGTGTGGCTAACACCCCCCACCAGTGCCCAGCATCAGAGTGTGTGGCTAACACCCCCCCCCCCCACCAGTGCCCACCAGTGCCCAGCATCAGAGTGTGTGCCTAAGACCCCCCCCCACCAGTGCCCACCAGTGCCCAGCATCAGAGTGTGTGGCTAACACCCCCCCACCAGTGCCCACCATTGCCCAGCATCAGAGTGTGTGTGGCTAACACCCCCCACCAGTGCCCACCAGTGCCCAGCATCAGAGTGTGTGGCTAACAACCCCCCCCCACCAGTGCCCACCAGTGCCCAGCATCAGAGTGTGTGCCTAACACCCCCCCCCACCAGTGCCCACCAGTGCCCAGCATCAGAGTGCGTGGCTAACACCCCCCCAACAGTGCCCACCAGTGCCCACCAGTGCCCAGCATCAGAGTGTGTGCCTAACACCCCCCCCCACCAGTGCCCACCAGTGCCCAGCATCAGAGTGTGTGGCTAACACCCCCCCACTAGTGCCCACCATTGCCCAGCATCAGAGTGTGTGTGGCTAACACCCCCCACCAGTGCCCACCAGTGCCCAGCATCAGAGTGTGTGTGGCTAACACCCCCCACCAGTGCCCACCAGTGCCCACCAGTGCCCAGCATCAGAGTGTGTGGCTAACACCCCCCCCCCACCAGTGCCCACCAGTGCCCAGCATCAGAGTGTGTGCCTAACACCCCCCCCCACCAGTGCCCACCAGTGCCCAGCATCAGAGTGTGTGGCTAACACCCCCCCACTAGTGCCCACCATTGCCCAGCATCAGAGTGTGTGTGGCTAACACCCCCCACCAGTGCCCACCAGTGCCCAGCATCAGAGTGTGTGTGGCTAACACCCCCCACCAGTGCCCACCAGTGCCCACCAGTGCCCAGCATCAGAGTGTGTGGCTAACACCCCCCACCAGTGTCCAGCATCAGAGTGTGTGGCTAACACCCCCCCCCACCAGTGCCCACCAGTGCCCAGCATCAGAGTGTGTGCCTAACACCCCCCCCCCCCACCAGTGCCCACCAGTGCCCAGCATCAGAGTGTGTGGCTAACACCCCCCCCCCCCCCACCAGTGCCCACCATTGCCCAGCATCAGAGTGTGTGTGGCTAACACCCCCCAACAGTGCCCACCAGTGCCCAGCATCAGAGTGTGTGGCTAACACCCCCCCACCAGTGCCCAGCATCAGAGTGTGTGCCTAACACCCCCCCCACCAGTGCCCACCAGTGCCCAGCATCAGAGTGTGTGGCTAACACCCCCCACCAGTGCCCACCATTGCCCAGCATCAGAGTGTGTGTGGCTAACACCCCACACCAGTGCCGACCAGTGCCCACCAGTACCCAGCATCAGAGTGTGTGGCTAACACCCCCCCCACCAGTGCCCACCAGTGCCCAGCATCAGAGTGTGTGCCTAACACCCCCCCCCCCACCAGTGCCCACCAGTGCCCAGCATCAGAGTGTGTGGCTAACACCCCCACAACAGTGCCCACCAGTGCCCACCAGTGCCCAGCATCAGAGTGTGTGGCTAACACCCCCCCCCACCAGTGCCCACCAGTGCCCAACATCAGAGTGTGTGCCTAACACCCCCCCACCAGTGCCCACCAGTGCCCAGCATCAGAGTGTGTGCCTAACACCCCCCCACCAGTGCCCACCAGTGCCCAGCGTCAGAGTGTGTGTGGCTAACATCCCCCCCCATGCCCAGCTGTTACACAAAAACACATACCATTGTGAACCGCATTACCATCTGGAGATTGACACATATGAACATACCTAAATTACAACTTGACACCAGCTCCCAGGCACACAGCAGTCACAGACATTATCACACAAAGTCAACTTCAGATAATTACAAGAATCGCTTTATTCAGCTGCTCCACAAAAGAAACGTAAATAAGAGTCCCTGCTCATTAAAGGCCAATGTCCAGTCCAAAAAAGTCTGAGCAACAGTTTGTACCTCCATGGGTGTGGGCACACCCAAACTTGCCTGCACATGGCGTTTAATCCGCAGTGGAAACGATGTGGCCACCATCTGTGGAATCCTCCGGCACCGCATGGACAGGAGAGGGAAGGACAGGCGTGTTAGTGTGTGGCTAACACCCCCCACCAGTGCCCACCATTGCCCAGCATCAGAGTGTGTGTGGCTAACACCCCACACCAGTGCCGACCAGTGCCCACCAGTACCCAGCATCAGAGTGTGTGGCTAACACCCCCCCCACCAGTGCCCACCAGTGCCCAGCATCAGAGTGTGTGCCTAACACCCCCCCCCCCACCAGTGCCCACCAGTGCCCAGCATCAGAGTGTGTGGCTAACACCCCCACAACAGTGCCCACCAGTGCCCACCAGTGCCCAGCATCAGAGTGTGTGGCTAACACCCCCCCCACCAGTGCCCACCAGTGCCCAACATCAGAGTGTGTGCCTAACACCCCCCCACCAGTGCCCACCAGTGCCCAGCATCAGAGTGTGTGCCTAACACCCCCCCCACCAGTGCCCACCAGTGCCCAGCGTCAGAGTGTGTGTGGCTAACATCCCCCCCCCATGCCCAGCTGTTACACAAAAACACATACCATTGTGAACCGCATTACCATCTGGAGATTGACACATATGAACATACCTAAATTACAACTTGACACCAGCTCCCAGGCACACAGCAGTCACAGACATTATCACACAAAGTCAACTTCAGAAAATAACAAGAATCGCTTTATTCAGCTGCTCCACAAAAGAAACGTAAATAAGAGTCCCTGCTCATTAAAGGCCAATGTCCAGTCCAAAAAAGTCTGAGCAACAGTTTGTACCTCCATGGGTGTGGGCACACCCAAACTTGCCTGCACATGGCGTTTAATCCGCAGTGGAAACGATGTGGCCACCATCTGTGGAATCCTCCGGCACCGCATGGACAGGAGAGGGAAGGACAGGCGGAGTGGGTGCAGGTGTAGTGGATTCAGCCACACTGGCTGGTGTATTGCCAAAAGTAGCCTCGAAAACCTGGCTGCACACCTCAGCCAGTGCGGAAAAACTACCACCTGAACCTGGGGACACATTGGGGGTGGAGGTAGAGGGCTGTGAGTCTGTACTCCTGGGTGTGTGGATGCGTGTGTGCGTTGTGTCCCCTCTCCCTGTGGGTGTGCCTACATCCCCTTGAGATTGGGTGCGTGGAGCTTTGAGCTTTTTCTGACGTGTGGGTGTGCTGGGTGTGTGTGACCTGTGGCATCTGCGTGTATGTTGTGTAGATATGGGAGAGGCAGAGGTGGATGGGTCTGAAGGATGGGGGGGAGACAGATGCTGCTGGGTGTACATTGCTGCCGTCAGTGTTGACTCTATGGCAGCCACACTCCGACGTAGATCAAACATGGCCGATGACATGCCCTCCATGAACGACACCAACTGTGTAATCAGTTGTGTATGTCCATGGAGGACAGTTAGTATGGATGTCTGACCTACTGCAATCTGCCGGAGTAGGTCCACAGTCTCAGCACTGAGGGCAGCAGGGGACACAGGGGCAGGGGCTGCGGTGCCGGGAACAAAGGAGACACGGGTGCTAGCACGGACCCAAGGGACACTAACGACTGGGAGGGTGGAGATGGTACTGGAGGAGGGGACGCCAGCCAAAGATGATGGAGAGACCATTGCTGCATATTCCCCCTCCTCCTGAGAGTCTGACTCGGAGTCGTCGGCATGGTAAGATGTGTCAGTCACATGTCGTCCGGCCTGCAGACTCTCATCACCCTCCGTGCCACTGCCTCCCTCTGACTCCTCAAAGCAGGTGGCACTGTCGGTGTGTCCCTCTTCCTGGTCCGCGCCTGTGTCCCCTCCAGATTCAGATGATGATGCTGTGGCCAAGGAGAAGAATAAAAACATATCAGTCACCTGTACACATCAGACATGTGAGCTACAATTCATTAGGCTTCATTTCTGAACATGGCATGCATCATGAGTCACATGAGACTGAACACTGCACAATGATAAGTCTAGTTGTGGCCAATTGCGAGAGACACTACGCATAATGTATAGTAGGATACAAGCAACAGTGAAGGGAAAATTCTATCATGAGCGACACAATGATGATTGACTGCCTGACAACAGGATAGCTGATGAAGCATCACAGCTCATTTACACACCCTGCCACCCAAACCCAGACCTGCACATGTTGAATTTCCTTACACCTTGTGCCACATGGGAAAAGTCCTTCCTGAACTGACATGTGATGCCATCTTGGGACCTGAACCAAGTGTAACATCACCTCACACTGGCATCACAGCTGTTGACACCCCAAGCCTCATTGTGTGACTGACCATCAATAGTAATTACAAACAACATTCGACTTATTTGGCAACTATGCACACACGCACTGCCCAGTGTGAGTATGCATAAGCCCAAAATATTGCACATGTACATTGTGCACCTGTAGCCAACACATGACTATTTGAAAGAGTACCATGGACAAAGGCCACTGAGGCTGACTCGTGCAGAAGACACACTTTTAGACTCAAGATCAGTGCCTAAATAGGAAGAACGGCAGACACAGTGCACATGTGGTGCCACATGTAAGGTTCCAACAGGTGTCACAGACCCCCCTCCAACATGATGATGTGCAAAGGAAGATGCATACAGAGACATTGCACCATAGGAGTACATTTGAAAAACAAACATCATCCAAAGCGCAGGTCAAATGTGGATTAGGGCAAGGCATGTAAAGAAGCAGCTGCAGATACAGGGACATTCTGATGCCAATGCATGGAGTGCCTGTCTGACCACAACACTCAAACTATGGGAGTGTAACCATGCCTTTGAGCGCTGCAGGGAGCATGTGACACACATCACAACAAACAGACATAAACCTACCCACTACTTGCTGCTGTCCCTCCTGCAACTGCCTATGGAGGACTGGGAATACCACTTCCAGGATCCGGAGCATGTTGGGGGTGAGGTGGCGGGTGCCGCCATGCCGGCGTGGAGCTTCCAGCTTTAGCTGTACTCTGGCGATGCGGCGGGTCAAGCACCGGATGTCCTGCCACCTCTTCTTGATGTTCCGGAGCCTCCTGCGAGGCCCCCCCTCACTCCTGACAGCCCTGGCGATGTCCAGCCAGATTTCACCCTTCTCAGAGGCAGATACCTGTCACAAATGTAAAGTAAAACAGCATCAGTACACCTGGTCCATGTTCCAAACACACATATGTGCACAAAAAACTTGATGATAACAGGGCATTGTAAGCTAAACACATTAGCATTTTTGGCCACGAGTATGTGGCCTGTGAGCAAACACCACTGCATGACATGCCATTGAAAGGCTACAGATGACATGATGGGTGCTAAACACTCTCCGAGCATGACACTCACTGAGCAATGTATGCTACATCTGGGTGCACTGCAGCACATGACACGCTGTCACACACCCCACTGCAACAAAGAACCCTCTAGAAACAACACTGTACACCCTGGCACTCACTCCCAACAACATTGCATCTAGACACTATACATACACAGTGGCTATAATGTCACACACACAACAGGTGCACACTCCAAGGTATTGCACACATCACTCACCTGATCCTCTGGTCTCCCATACAGCTTGCTGTAGTTAGGCAGGAGGGCATCCAGCAGGGCCTTGTTCTCACCATCAGTGAATGCAGGTGCCCTCTCCATGCTAAGCCAATCAGGGTCCAGAGGATTCAGAGACAGCAGCTGTGGTTACCACACCAATGTTGTGCAGGCAAGTGCCCTCCCACAGCCACATACTGCCTTATATCTGTGCTGCAGAGGGGCTGTGAGTCCAAGGAGTAGTGTTTGATAGGCCACCATAGTTAGCATCCTACGTTCCATCCAATCACATCACACATAAGGACATGACACACATATGCATGGTTTGAAAACTGAGCCTGAGCTGAACAACAACTTTTGCAACATTGTATACTTTTGCCCAACTGAATTTTCTAGAACACCTGTAGGAGGCTCAAAAAATTCTGTATCCATGACAACCTGGTTGCATTTTGATCAGTCCACTGTTCTCCTAGATGTTCCCTATGTATTTAATCAAATACCCACACAAGTAAGGTGACATTGCCGTTGCCAATGCAACCCATTCAATGGTGTAACGAGGCGTACACACGCACGTACCATTGGGGTACGCTTTGCTCGCGTATGGCTGAAATGCAATAGGGAAACAAGGCGTACACACGCACGTACCATTGGGGTACGCTTTGCTCGCGTATGGCTGAAATGCAATAGGGAAACGAGGCGTACACACGCACGTACCATTGGGGTACGCTTTGCTCGCGTATGGCTGAAATGCAATAGGGAAACGAGGCGTACACACGCACGTACCATTGGGGTATGCTTTGCTCGCGTATTGCTGAAATGCAATAGGGAAACGAGGCGTACACACGCACGTACCATTGGGGTACGCTTTGCTCGCGTATGGCTGAAATGCAATAGGGAAACGAGGAGTATGTACAGTGCGTCAGACATGCTCAAGTGAACGATTGTGTAGGCTGCGTTCCTGACCTCCTTCATGTCACCGTTGGGAGAGTGACTCCAGGAAATCACATAGCAGGGATATAGTCTACCCTCATGTTGACAATGTGGATAAATACATCAGCATGGCATCCTCACACCAGCATGCCCCAGGTGTGGCAGACATTGAAGAAGCACAGGGACTGTGACCTAGTGCCTCAGTTGATGTGTGAAGAGCTGGCAAGACTTGTCATTACTCCTTTAGCACATGTGCATCACATGCATACAACACTTTGCATCGGCGTAACGTCTACAACATATTGCGATGCACATCAACACTGAATGACAGCAACATGCCCACTGTGACAGAGGTGTAATAGACGCACAGTATGACCCTGAGTCACCACGTCATGTGTGTGCCATATGTGACATTGTGCCTGCTGTTTGCATATGAAATGTTCAGGACAGTATCATATTACTCACCTTAGAATATCCCCACGTGTCATCCTGGACATGGCAATTTCCGCTCAGTAGTACACTTGTGTGTCGGTAGGCATGTCCTGCGGCTCACCGTGTGTTGTTGGCGTTGTGTGTGCCGTGATGACGTTGTCTGGGTACTCATACGTGACCTCAGCGTGCTCACGTCAGGTCCTCTGTATTAGCAACACCTGCGCTGGTCCCGTATAAGTGTAACCTAACTCATTTTTGAAACAAGATCATAGTACGATCACTTCTGACCATTTCACTTGGATTGTCTGACTCAGGACGGTGCCAATAGGGATGTCCATTTCAAAGCCTGTGAGGATTGCAACCCTCTCATGTTGGTGACTGACCCTCACCGTCGGTGTCTCCACAGTGTTCACGTCAAGCAAGACAAGTAGAGCTGCTCCGACTGCCGGGACCAGACATATGAATCCAGGTGTGATTGGTCACACATGCCGCTCAGACTCCAGCAGTTGTCCCTGCACCACAATGGCTCATGGTCTGGACATAGGAGGAGTGCCTGGGCGTGGGTGTTGAGACATCATAGCCCCTGGATTTGACATCAGTCCTCCAGGGCCAAGTCGTCAGGTAACCCATATATGTGAAAGAGATGTCATCACACTTCCAAATCAACACAATGCACGTGCAATGCTGCATGGGATTCGGGTGACACCGCCCACGCGGCTCTGTCAGATTTGCAGCCGTCGTAGCCTGCACCACGACCTGTGGTCCTCATGTCCATGATGTCCCTCACACCACCAAAGGCCTACGCGGTGGATTCTGGCCCAGCGGACCCGTCTGGGGGCACTTGCGCGTCTGGTGATTTGCCCGTGACGCCATCACTCACTTTGTCCCTGACGCAGGCGGCGCATTTGTGCCAGACCCGCTGGGACAGAAAGGATCTGAATGTTGATCCTGGTCCTCGCTGGTTCACCTCACAACCTCACTGGCAACTGTCCCCCAGGTGCCAGCCTTTGCGCTGTTCTCGGGTGGTGGTGTCCCCGATACCACACCCTGTACGGCACTGGCGTGGGAACTGTGCGGCAGTATACCGCCATTAATGCTGCAGGGGGGGTTCAACTCCTACGAGCCGGGCACAGCTCATGACAAGCCTGATTATCAGGGAATGGGTGTCAATGAGTATTGGGAGGGTCTTGAAGACCCACTGACACATGAGTGTCGGTCCCAAGGTGACAGGACAGGTGGACTGGGGCATGCAAGTGGTCTAGACACCTAGCCAGACACTGGTGATGTCTCTACTCCAAACGTGTTAATGGATGAGCGGCCAACGTACAGTGTAATGTTTATGTGGGCGGCCAGAGCCTTGCCCATTCATTTCCCCGTTGCCGCGGTGAGGACCAACCTCCTCACTGAGGTCCTTCAAGTGCAGTCACGCTCCGCTGAGCCTCTGCAGGCCTATCCTGAGGAATGTACTGTATCTATATTGTTCTGCATGTACAGGCACGCTGCATGTTTGGCTGTAGATAGGCACGTTGTCAGACGACCACACCCCTCCCCGGACTGACCATGTGCCCTGTCCTCCCACCCCACCCCAGAGAGCATGGGCATCCAGCCCGCCAAATCACAGACCACATTCCCCGTAGCTCCGCTGTAGAGGGTATCCAAGAGGTCTGAGCAGTACGGACAGATGTCATCATCCTCCCTGAGTCTGGGACTGAGGTCTTCCAACATCACATGCCTCTTTGTCCGCTTCCCACACTGTCTGTGGGACATGGTTGTGTAACTGCTGGCAGAGTGTGCGTTGTAGGTACGGGCAATACTTGGCCAAGCACTTGTAGGATGCCAGTCAGCGACACCGTATTTCATCCAGTGATGGCTCAATATCCCCGACTCACATAGATGGCATCCAGGGAGGCAAATTTGTCTGAAGATTGGTATGTATTCAAAGTCAGGGACATGCTACTTACTACTGTTCCATTATGATATTTTGTTACGAAAGGTAAGTAACCAGTACATACATTTCAGTACATCTTCTGTAGGAGCATCCATATTGTGTCCTTGCCGTGATTACAGGGTTTCTAATGTACGCACACCATGCCACTTGTGTTAATGAAACGCTCATATGTGTGATTGCATCACAGACCATTTGTGACTAATCAAACATTAATGCAGTATGATGATGTTCATGTAATAGTTAGGGAAATATCACACCGCAACATGACTATGTCAGAACTGTGCAAATGATGCCACATGTGGTGTGTGTGTATTGCTGTAAGCTGTCTGGATGTGCAGACAACCTCCTACTGACATTCACATGCCGTGTGTCACTGACATGATACATTGTCATGCTCAATAAGACCTTTCCATCAGATATTTTGTATGCATGTCATATCCATTCCACAGACCACAGGTCTTTTACTGTTCACGGAGGAGTGGCTGGGAGTTGGAACATGTTACAACAGTGTGTCTCCCACGCCACGCTCACACTTGTCTAGATTTGTTGAAGCAGTATTGCTTGTGCCATGTACATTGTTATTGTCTTAGTCAGACAGTTGAACACATTTTCTAATATTTGTGTATTGCAGGGCACCCCCTCTGGAACGGCCGTTACCTGACTTGGAAGCCATGAGGGAACGCAATTGCATCCGTCGTTATCGCTTCACCAGACAGATGATCAAGGACCTGACGGACAGACTGGAGGCTCACCTGCAACCACGACACAGGTATCCAACGGCGCTGACACCCAAGGTAAAGGTGATGGCAGCCCTCCATTTCTTTGCCACAGGTACGTTCCAATTGACCATAGCTGATGTGGGAGGGATGTCTCAGACCATGTTCAGCCGTGTATTGACAGATGTTTTGGCAGCGATGTTGCTCCACCTTGATGAATTCATCACATTCCCTACTCCAGAACAGTTGACAGATGTCAAGGGGGAATTCTATGCCCTGGGACGCATGCCACATGTAATTGGTGCAATTGATGGTACACATGTTAGTCTGGTGCCACCACAGGCTCAGGAGCAAGCGTATCGCAACAGGAAACACTACCACTCAATAAATGCCCTGGTGGTGTGTCTTGCCAACATGATTATCTCACATGTCTCTGCACGTTTTCCAGGATCGTGCCACGATGCTTTCATCATGAGGCGTAGCAGGGTACCACAGATGATGCTGCAGCTGCACAACCACCGGGCATGTCTTGTTGGTGAGTATACTCTGTCAGCTATGTATGTTAGTATGTCACACCTTCTTCATCTAAATCATATTACACACTCATTTCCATGATGTGGATTTGCAGGAGGCGCTGGATATCCAAACATGCCATGGCTAATGACTCCACTACGCAACCCCAGGACAGCTGCAGACCAGCGGTACAACAATGCTCATGGGAAGACCAGGCGGGTGATTGAGCGGACATTTGGAGTCCTGAAGAGCCGGTTCAGGTGCCTGGACAAGACAGGCGGAGCCCTCCAATACAGCCCACGCAAGGTGTGTGACATCTTCACTGTGTGCTGCATGCTTCACAACATGGCAGTGGAGAAGGCCGTGCCGCTCTACCTTGACCCTGATGAGCTGGAACATCCGCCCGTAGAGGATGAAGGCCTTGCCCAGGATACCAGCGATGAGGAGGTAGAAGATGATATCCGGAGTCACCTCATCCGCAACTTCTTCTCATAATGGTGAGTCATAGCTGCTTTTATGTAATACATGTACTACAGAGTTGCATGGGTAGCATGATGTGTATGCAGCAGACTGTATGCAATGTCACTTGGATGTCTGTAGTGCTGTGTCACACAGGTGCAGATGTAATGCAACACACATACGTGCTATGTGTGTACTTGGAATGTACAGGTGTACTACAACATCTGGATATTCAACAGGACATTGTCTGAATGACATTGTACAGAACTTGACCCCTTGTGTGCCACTCTCATCCACGGCTCACCCTGCCTGTTGTCCGTTTGGGTCATCGTGGTCACCCTGCTATTGCTCATTATGATTGCAACGTCAGCCTAATCAACGGAGCATGCATGTACATGTGGAGAAGTCATTTTGGGTAAGGACTCATACGAGGCTGTTTACCGTTGGTATGTGTTGAAACGTGTGGTACATGTTCATGTGCATGTAGTGCGACCATGAATACATGCAACAACAATATGTTACTTATTACATGTATGCCCACTCCCATGACAGGATAGTCACCCCATCTGACAGTCATCTGTTGTAGTTGTATACTCTGGTGGATGCATCAATGTGTGTAGACATTGACACTGCAACATTGCATATACCATGGTTTGATATTGTGTCAGAGGTCTCAAACACGGACTCTGTGGGGGATTGCAGCATCACTGTGTGCATTTGAATGTGACTGGATCCTCACCTCCACCTTGTGGGACAGTCCAGTTTGGTTGCCATTCTACCATGTCGTGTAGGTGCTGCCCACTGTATGTTCCACATGTCCTGAGAACTGTCCTGTGAATCTGTGGACATGGATGCATTGCTCCTTGTTGCACTATTTCATGTCACTGTCATCTCGTTACCTCTGTGCAGGTTGAAAATACTGCTCCACCAGCCTTCACAGTGAGTAGCACTTCTGTTGTGAATCACATGATGCCATGTATGTTTTGCTTGAGACATGACAATGTTGGGATGATGCATATGTTAATTATTGTGTTGCACCAGTGGAGTGCGGTCATTCACATGATTCTCGAGTCCCGTGCAGCATTTATGTGCAATGGTAGGGTATCATTTTGTGGTTTGGTTCAACTTCACTTGCAGTTGATATTTCTTCTAACAGCATCTCATGTTTAGCTTAGTAATGCTATGTTGATAGATCAAAAGACTGGCTACAGAGTGCCTTTATTGCATGTAGGTCATTAGCTTCCTCATAATATGTGATTCTTACAGCTGTTGTGGGTGAAGTAAATTGTGCCTACATGGCCCTTATGGGTACACATGATCAAAAACAGATATTACAGTCTGCGTAAGTAGCATTGCCAACTGTTTTCATTTGTTTGTGAGGTCCACCTCATCTGAGCCAGTGAATGATTTTTTAACAACATAGGTCTCATTGCATGGTTGCTCACTTGTGAGCGTTTCACAATACTCTAATGGATCACAGACTGTCCTAGGTTTTATGTGTCCGTGTCATAGCATCGGATCTGATGTGATAGCATGATGACTAATGTAATGTTGTCTCCAGTCATTTTACTTCACAGGTGTGACTGGTACAGTGTATCACATGAGGTGTTTGTATTAGCAGTGACATGAGAATGTACTCCTAATGGTTATTTGCCTCTGTTTCAGGTCTCCCTCCCAGCAGTTCCCATCCTCTCCTTCCGTCGCCTGATCACCCTTTTGTGTCTGTCATTTGTACTCAGACCAAGGGGCTATTTGGAGGTGGAACCCTTTGAGCATGACACCACTCTGATGAAGAAAGGTACGGCCAGTCCTTGACAGGCTTGTACCCAATATTACTGCTGCATTACAGGTGACATCATTAATAGTGTCATTTTGAGTCCTTGCCAATGCACATGTATGTTTGACAGTGCTCCATGGGCTCACAATGTAAAAAACTCATGCTGTGCATGACGTGTGTTTTTTTAAAGATTCTGCCGCCATCATGCCAACGGACATGTCCTTCTAATGTGCATGTTTTGTATTTGGCATGTAGTATGCTTATGCTTGTTATGTGTTGACGTGTCCAGCGGGCACATGCATGGTGTTTGGGAAGGCTGTAATACTATATTTTGTGTAAGGTCGATGGCTTTGTAGCAGCTGTTTAGCTTTCCACACACTAGCTGTAGTCTACGCCTGCTGACGCTGTGTGTCCTGTGCCCCACTTGTCTGTAAGGGCCCTGATACAGTGACTGTGATCTTTGGTCATTACTGTGCCATTTTATTTGCAGTGACCCCGAGTGAGTCAGACACTCCTGCCTTCACATTCACATGTAACTCTGTGGCTTGCAAATGCCCTTGCGGTATGTGCCCATTTGGCAAGTTGTCACACCCCTCCTGCCGTCATGTCTTCACTCATTGCTGCTGCTGCATGCACAGGCACGATGCAGCACACACGATCCAGGTACACAGACACCTACAGGATGACCCTCCTTCCATCCTTTTGTAGAGCATGCTCCTGCCACCCTACACACAGACAACACCAGACAATCACCCTCCTGGTATCACAATTCTTCTGACTCAGCCACTGCAGCTTATGTGTCTGTGTGTGCAGCACATACTGGCACAACTATGCAGATTCACATGACATTGGGTCTACGTACCACCAGGTCATGTGCCGTGTACAGCACACACACACCTTCCATAAGCACAATAT
Organism: Lissotriton vulgaris; assembly: GCF_964263255.1. Lineage (NCBI taxonomy): Eukaryota > Metazoa > Chordata > Amphibia > Caudata > Salamandridae > Lissotriton > Lissotriton vulgaris. The sequence goes on along the minus strand of NC_141694.1, from coordinate 802,585,194 downwards.
TGTACATTGTTACCTTGTCAACACCACAGCAGGAAAAATCATCTTGCTAACAGTCACGTGGCAGTTCACAACCTGGTCACACCACTTCGACATAGCTGTCACAGTCAGTCAAGTTGCCACAGGGGACACACACCATGACCACGTCTCTTGGGTGTGGTGTGATTTACCCAGTCTGGTGTAGGTATGTGTCAGACGTGGGTAGTTGTTCTGTATGCGTTGCTCCCATAACAGGAGTCTAGTACTTGTAGCTACATAGGGGTAGGTCAATAGTCAGGTGTGCTTGTGTAGAGTGCACCAGCCCATTGCCCACAGTCTGTCCTGCCACACTTGTCCTGTGCGCCATTCATGACATCCACAGTACTGCATCATGTTGATGATAGTTCACATAACCCTAGGACACAATTGTAGGTACTCCCTACGTGGACAACTAGTTTTGTCACAATGATCTGTACACCTCAATGTGACTCTCCTGGGCCTGGCTGTGATAGCAGTTTGGCATCCAAACCCCCCTCCAGCATTTACTATCCCACACAGGTGTGTCTTGCCATCCATGTATGTAGTTGTTAGTGATTTCTGACCAATGTGTGTCCTCACACGGAATCTGATACAAGTGTGTGGATTGCTGCTGTTTGTTGGATACCCTTGCATTGTATATATTTGCACACACATATCATTTTATGCTGTGGTTCAAAGATAAATCGACAAATGCGTATGTGGTTCAGTGTATTTATTTGGTGATCTTGTGCAGGAAACGTGAATAGGTGCTGTACATAAAGGGGTTGAATCCAAAGTTCAGTGGTGGAGATGAGATGCCTTACAGTTACTGTCAACATAGTCCAGGCCACAGTGCTTGGCATCATCGGGTAGACTGTGACCAGCAAGTCCATGTGGGAGAGTCGCATAGGGGATACTGTTGCACCCAGGGGCAATATGCCAGGTCCTGTGTCCTGGGAGTTGTGCATGGCCCACTGCCTCTCAACGTCTTAGCCGTGGACGACCCACCTTCCTTGGGGGACCCTCAGGTGCAGGCCTGGACAATGCATGGGACGCTACGTCAGAGAGTTCCTCCTCCTCCTCCTCCCCCCTCCCTGCGGCTGGTGTCACACTTTGCCGTGATGTTGCTGGCCTTGTGACACAGGGAGGGTGCTGCATGTTGGCAGCTATCTGACGTAGCGATTGGCTCATTTCCCGATGCACCGTCAAGAGCTGAGCCAGACTTTCCTCCACCCGTCCATAATGTTGTTGTTGCCTGGCTATTTGCTCTGCCTGCTGTTCTTTCACCTGGTTGAGGACCTCCACAAGCTGGCCTAACTCCCTGGTGTCCCGCTGGTATGCCTCCAGGATGTTAGTGAGTTCAGGCATACCGGGCCCTGCAGCTGGCTGGCCAGATTCCCGCCTCCGCCTTGCACCTCTCCCACCACCCTGACCCACATGAGCACCGCCTGCGCTTGTGGGCACATCCGGTCGACGGGCCCCCCGAGTGCTGGCAGAGTGGAGGTTGTCTGCCACCACAGGGGCGCCCGACAAAGGGTGTCCCTCATCTTCAGACAGGCCCTCTGATGGATCATGTGCACGGCTCTGACCTGTCTGCTGTGATGTGTTGGGAATGGTTCCGGTGGTTGGCAGAGATGTAGCTGGTACAGTTGCTGCAGGTGTTTGGGATCCAGAGGTGCCAGGTTGGTTGGGGTCATCCACAGTGCGTTGAGTGGTGTGGCTGTCGGTGGGGTCTGTGTCCGGCTGAGCCTGGGACTGGGATCCTTCTCCCCCCGGGAGGGGGGGGCTCGACACGTTGCCCTGTGTGTGGGAGAGAGACACTGTTAAGGCACTATCAAGTGACATCTTGTTTATTTATCCATTATCTGCATCACAGTTCCACATGCTTTAGATTGTTGTCATTGTTCAGTTGTGCATGTAGTGGTAGTAAATTGACATGTACTCAGGGGTATTTTCATTCTTCCATTCTCTTGACAATGACTGACACAGCCATTGCTGTGTCTTGTCTTGCCGGCACAACACATGTTAAGCATTGCTCAGGTTCACGCAACATCCAGGATATGGTGAAAATCCTTATGTCTGCGTCAAGCATGCACAGAGTTTAGATGCCGTTCCGTTCTGGGAAGGACATGGCTTTTGTAGTTCGGACTGGACTGTTCCCATGGGGCACAGGGTCAGAGCTGATTTGCATATCGCCATTGTCTAACCCAGGGTGGTGTGGAGTGCAAAATAACGATGGATTTGGGCCCAGATCTTTGGACTGGGTTGAGTGTGTGACATTGATCCACATTCGGTTCATCACCTGTTGTGTTTGCATATTCCGCCCTAAGTGCGCTGGGGATGCCCAGACGTGGGTCCCAGGCACTCCACACCACTGGAGTCAAGCTAGCCGGGCTGATGAGAGGTGTTACCTCGAAACCGGTCCGGTCCTCGGATGCTTGATTCCGTTCTGGGAAGGACATGGCTTTTGTAGTTCGGACTGGACTGTTCCCATGGGGCACAGGGTCAGAGCTGATTTGCATATCGCCATTGTCTAACCCAGGGTGGTGTGGAGTGCAAAATAACGATGGATTTGGGCCCAGATCTTTGGACTGGGTTGAGTGTGTGACATTGATCCACATTCGGTTCATCACCTGTTGTGTTTGCATATTCCGCCCTAAGTGCGCTGGGGATGCCCAGACGTGGGTCCCAGGCACTCCACACCACTGGAGTCAAGCTAGCCGGGCTGATGAGAGGTGTTACCTCGAAACCGGTCCGGTCCTCGGATGCTTGATTCCGTTCTGGGAAGGACATGGCTTTTGTAGTTCGGACTGGACTGTTCCCATGGGACACAGGGTCAGAGCTGATTTGCATATCGCCATTGTCTAACCCAGGGTGGTGTGGAGTGCAAAATAACGATGGATTTGGGCCCAGATCTTTGGACTGGGTTGAGTGTGTGACATTGATCCATATTCGGTTCATCACCTGTTGTGTTTGCATATTCCGCCCTAAGTGCGCTGGGGATGCCCAGACGTGGGTCCCAGGCACTCCACACCACTGGAGTCAAGCTAGCCGGGCTGATGAGAGGTGTTACCTCGAAACCGGTCCGGTCCTCGGATGCTTGATTCCGTTCTGGGAAGGACATGGCTTTTGTAGTTTGGACTGGACTGTTCCCATGGGGCACAGGGTCAGAGCTGATTTGCATATCGCCATTGTCTAACCCAGGGTGGTGTGGAGTGCAAAATAACGATGGATTTGGGCCCAGATCTTTGGACTGGGTTGAGTGTGTGACATTGATCCACATTCGGTTCATCACCTGTTGTGTTTGGATATTCCGCCCTAAGTGCGCTGGGGATGCCCAGACGTGGGTCCCAGGCACTCCACACCACTGGAGTCAAGCTAGCCGGGCTGATGAGAGGTGTTACCTCGAAACCGGTCCGGTCCTCGGATGCTTGATTCCGTTCTGGGAAGGACATGGCTTTTGTAGTTCGGACTGGACTGTTCCCATGGGGCACAGGGTCAGAGCTGATTTGCATATCGCCATTGTCTAACCCAGGGTGGTGTGGAGTGCAAAATAACGATGGATTTGGGCCCAGATCTTTGGACTGGGTTGAGTGTGTGACATTGATCCACATTCGGTTCATCACCTGTTGTGTTTGCATATTCCGCCCTAAGTGCGCTGGGGATGCCCAGACGTGGGTCCCAGGCACTCCACACCATTGGAGTCAAGCTAGCCGGGCTGATGAGAGGTGTTACCTCGAAACCGGTCCGGTCCTCGGATGCTTGATTCCGTTCTGGGAAGGACATGGCTTTTGTAGTTCGGACTGGACTGTTCCCATGGGGCACAGGGTCAGAGCTGATTTGCATATCGCCATTGTCTAACCCAGGGTGGTGTGGAGTGCAAAATAACGATGGATTTGGGCCCAGATCTTTGGACTGGGTTGAGTGTGTGACATTGATCCACATTCGGTTCATCACCTGTTGTGTTTGCATATTCCGCCCTAAGTGCGCTGGGGATGCCCAGACGTGGGTCCCAGGCACTCCACACCACTGGAGTCAAGCTAGCCGGGCTGATGAGAGGTGTTACCTCGAAACCGGTCCGGTCCTCGGATGCTTGATTCCGTTCTGGGAAGGACATGGCTTTTGTAGTTCGGACTGGACTGTTCCCATGGGGCACAGGGTCAGAGCTGATTTGCATATCGCCATTGTCTAACCCAGGGTGGTGTGGAGTGCAAAATAACGATGGATTTGGGCCCAGATCTTTGGACTGGGTTGAGTGTGTGACATTGATCCACATTCGGTTCATCACCTGTTGTGTTTGCATATTCCGCCCTAAGTGCGCTGGGGATGCCCAGACGTGGGTCCCAGGCACTCCACACCACTGGAGTCAAGCTAGCCGGGCTGATGAGAGGTGTTACCTCGAAACCGGTCCGGTCCTCGGATGCTTGATTCCGTTCTGGGAAGGACATGGCTTTTGTAGTTCGGACTGGACTGTTCCCATGGGGCACAGGGTCAGAGCTGATTTGCATATCGCCATTGTCTAACCCAGGGTGGTGTGGAGTGCAAAATAACGATGGATTTGGGCCCAGATCTTTGGACTGGGTTGAGTGTGTGACATTGATCCACATTCGGTTCATCACCTGTTGTGTTTGCAGAGTTTAGATGCAGCATGTTGATGTAAGACACAGGGAATCATTAATTTGCATAACATCAACTACTTTGGATGTATTTTGCTGTTCCGTGATGGCCACACAATGCCAACACCCCTGGACCTGTACACACACTTATTGGTCATGGCTTTTGAACGTGTCACTTCTCTAAGACGCATCACCTTGTCAATACCCATGTCCATGTTGTCACTTACGTGCATCCACATCAGTCATGAGATGGGGCACGTGCATTGTTTGAGAGGCACAATGGACTGGAGCTTCTGCAATGCGCATGTATTACTTGTGTGCGTATTCATATGAGTGAGTGTTTAGTTGTGATACATGACAATTGTGACATTGTTGCACTCCTATGCTTGTCCCCAGGGGATGAGTTTCTGTAAGGGGGGTGTATGACAGGCCATGTTAGTAGTTTGCGTGTGATTTGCAAGCGTCCATCGTTCATTATTTGGCTGCCCCCTGATGTGGCATGCTGGCATATTTGTGATTTTGGGTTCATGCACAGGATGTGTGACCTTGTCCTGGTGTTTGTGTTTGCAGTGATCACATGAGAGACTTGTGGTGCCTACACCTGTGCCCATTGTGTACTACAGAGCATTCCCAAATGTGTGTCCTGAAACAGTACGTTGTCCACTGCAAATGGTGGGTGTGTTGCAGGCAATTAGTAGATGACTGCTGTCCCTGGACATTCAGCTCTATGGTGTTTTGAAGGCCTGTGCAGTGCTTGGGTGCTACTATCTGCGTGCCCAGGGGGCTGAGGTGAGGTGACTGAGGCAGGTAGACAGAGGGATGGAGGGAGACAGACGGAGGGAGGGAGTGCAACAGGAGAGGGGGCGACAGGGGGAGGGGGCGACAGAGGGAGAGGGCAACAGAGGAAGTGGGCGACAGTGGGAGTGGGAGGGAGAGGGAGACAGGGATGGAGCCAGGTTGTTTGTGCGTGCTTGCTCGCCACACTGCCTTACTGTGCCACAAAATGTTGCTTCTCTGGAAGGTGTGTCCACCACATGAAAATGTTTGGCAACTGTAGTATACTATCTTGTGTGTTATTTCCCTATCCCTGTGCATTGGGCATGGTGCTTGGGTGTGTCCCTGGGACATATGGGATGGGAGTAGCCTCCTACCCTCCACCTTCCACCCTTTGTGCCTCCCCTTGCATCAATCCCCATGTTGTTTAGTCATGCTGGGACTCATGGCCACCCACCCCATGCTGGGCACTGTTGTAAGTCCACCCCTGTAACATGTTTTTCTTGTACACTCACCAGGCTCAACGGCTCCTCCTATTCTGTGTACTCCCACCGGTGCCAGCAGCTCCATGACTTTCTGCTCCCAGGGATGGTATACAGGAGGTCTGCGGGGACCACCACCTCCAGTGTAGTGTGCATTGGCGTAGTCCTGGTCCATCTTCTTCTTGATCATCCTCCGCAGATCATACCACCTGTTCTGGCATTCCCCCCTGGTGCGCCTGATGGGTGCAACAGCATTGACCCGGTCTACGATCCTCTCCCACAGGCGAGTTTTTTCTGCCATGCTGGTCTGTCTGACCAATGCGCCAAACAGCTGTGGCTCGACTCTGATGATTTCATCTGTAAGGATCTCCATCTCCGGGTTAGTGAACTTTGGATTCTTGTGTGTGGTCATGGTGTGGGGTGTATGTGATTGAGGGGGTGATGGTGTGTATGGATGAGGGTGTGTGGTTCTGATTGTGAAGGGGGTGGTGTGGGTGTAGATGTGATAGGGTGTATGTGTGAAGGTATGTTGCTGCAATTGTTGGTGTGCTCTCAGTTTCTTCGCAATAATGGGTATGTTGCAAAGGATGATGGGCTGTATGTGTGGACCCTTTTATTGGTGAAAAAGTGGGTGTGGCTTATTTTGAATTGGTTGGGTGTGTCATATATGGGGTGGGTGTCAGTGTTGACCTCTGTTTGCCTGTTTAGCTGTGACCAGTACATTCTTACTCAATGGTGTGTACACAGGAGACATGTTTGGTGTTGTTGTGCTGGTTTGGGTGTTGGCGTTGTGTGTGTGCGGTACTTGTGGGTGCGATCGAGTTGTACAGGCCGTTGGCGGGGGGGGCTCGCGTACGCTTGTTGGCGGGGTGTGCGTGCAGTACTTGTGCGTGCGATCGAGTTGCTTGGGGTGGTGCGTGCGGTACATGTGCGTGCAATCGAGTTGTACGGGCCGTTGGCAGGTGGGAGGCTCGCGTACGCTTGTTGGGGGGGGGTGCGTACGGTACATGTGCGTGCGATCGAGTTGTATGGGCCGTTGGCGGGGGGGCTTGCGTACGCTTGTTGGGGGGTGGTGCGTACGGTACTTGGGCGTGCGATCGAGTTGTACGGGCCGTTGGCGGGGGGGGGTCTCGCGTACGCTTGTTGGGGGGGTGTGCGTGCGGTACTTGTGCGTGCGATCGAGTTGCTTGGGGTGGTGCGTGCGGTACATGTGCGTGCGATCGAGTAGTATGGGCCGTTGGTGGGTGGGGGGCTCGCGTACCCTTGTTGGGGGGGTGGTGCATACGGTACATGTGCGTGCGATCGAGTTGTACGGGCCGTTGGCGGGGGGCTCGCGTACGCTTGTTGGGGGGGTGGTGCGTGCGGTACATGTGCGTGCGATCGAGTTGTACGGGCCGTTTGCAGGGGGTCTCGAGTACGCTTGTTGGGTGGGTGGTGCGTACGGTACTTGGACGTGCGATCGAGTTGTACGGGCCGTTGGCGGGGGGGCTCGCGTACGCTTGTTGGGGGGGTGTGCGTGCGGTACTTGTGCGTGCGATCGAGGTGCTTGGGGTGGTGCGTGCGGTACATGTGCGTGCGATCGAGTTGTACGGGCCGTTGGCGGGTGGGGGGCTCATGTACGCTTGTTGGGGGGGTGTGCGTGCGGTACTTGTGCGTGCGATCGAGTTGCTTGGGGTGGTACGTGCGGTACATGTGCGTGCGATCGAGTTGTACGGGCCGTTGGCGGGTGGGGGGCTCGCGTACGCTTGTTGGGGGGGTGGTGCGTATGGTACATGTGCGTGCGATCGAGTTGTACGGGCCATTGGCGGGTGGGGGGCTCGCGTACGCTTGTTGGGGGGGTGGTGCGTACGGTACATGTGCGTGCGATCGAGTTGTACGGGCCGTTGGCGGGGGGGCTCGCGTACGCTTGTTGGGGGGGTGGTGCGTATGGTAGTTGGGCGTGCGATCGAGTTGTACGGGCCGTTGGCGGGTAGGGGGCTCGCGTATGCTTGTTGGGGGGGTGGTGCGTACGGTACATGTGCGTGCGATCGAGTTGTATGGGCCGTTGGCTGGTGGGGGGCTCGCGTACGCTTGTTGGGGGGGTGGTGCGTACGGTACATGTGCGTGCGATCGAGTTGTATGGGCCGTTGGCGGGGGGGCTCGCGTACGCTTGTTGGGGGGTGGTGCGTACGGTACTTGGGCGTGCGATCGACTTGTACGGGCCGTTGGCGGGTGGGGGGCTCGCGTACGCTTGTTGGGGGGTGTGCGTGCGGTACTTGTGCGTGTGATCGACTTGTACGGGCCGTTGGGGGGGCTCGCGTAGGCTTGCGCGAGGGGTACACGTGTGGTATGTATTGATTGCGCTTGCTGTGAGGCATGGGATCCCGTACGAATCCATCTTCATGCGCGACTACTTTGGCCCGTACGAATCGCGTACTGGGTTCCCCAACTGGATCGTACTTGTGTGGTTGTACGGCAGGTTTACAAATCGTACGGTTTGATTTCAGACGCTTAGGCGTACGGGGCTTCGACTGTTGTTCGTACGGATGGCTGATATTCGTACGGGAATAGGCGCAAATGGATCGTACTACGCAGGTCGGATGGGTTTTTTCTATTCGTACGGATTCGGCTACGAATACGAATCGTACAGGGGATTTTTTTACCGGATCGGAATCGAGCCCTTGGTGATGGTAATTAGGTGATATAGATTAACGGTGATCACCATTTATGCTTTATAGGTTAGGAGTTTATTATATTTGTGCAGATTTAGGACTAGTGGTTTTAATTGTCAAACCGATCTACCAAAAGTATTGTGATTGACCCCCTTAGGGGCTTACAATGTAAATAGGACCCTTACGCAACACTGATAAATGTTTTTGTTTATATATACCCTGTCTAGGTTTTCATGACCTATGTACATGGCTTCCTGATGAAGGCGTACAGCCAAAACGTGCGTAGGATTTAAAATCTCCAAGAGCCATGCCAAAAAAGGTGCACAGACATAATATCGAGTTCAAAATATCGATTGGACATAATATCGAGTTGTAAATATAGATTGGACAAAATATCGACAGGACAGAATATAGATATCCAAAATATTGTTTTTAAGGTAAGTGATGTAATATCGACTGTTAAAAATATAGAAAGTTAAAATATCGAAGTATATAATATAGATAGTAAAAAATATCGATTTTTTAATAATATCTAATTTTTATAGTGTTTTTTATGTTATAATATGTGTGAAAAGTGTCTTTTTATGTTATAATTAATTTTAATTAATGAATTTTGTTTTTATAATTATTGCGTAATTTAATTCTGTAGCGGGTTGTGGGTTTATAGGGGAATTGGGTGGGAAGTAATTTAATTATAATTAATTAAATATGTAAATGTATTTATTGGTAGTAATTTTTAATTAAATGTTAATTAATTTATATTTGTTAATTAATTAAATTTTAATTGGTTATTAATTATAATTAATTGATTAATTGGTAATTATGTAAATTTTACTAATTTATTTTCTGTAGCGGGTTGTGGGTTTATAGGCGAATTGGGTGGGAAGTAATTAAATTATAATTAATTAAATATGTAAAATTATTTATTGGTATTTATTTTGAATTAATTATTAATTAAGTTTTTATGGGTAATTATTAAAATTTTATTTGCAAAATAATTTAATTTAATTGATTAATTGCTAGTTATGTTAATTTTAATAATTTATTTTCTGTAGCGGGTTGTGGGTTTATAGGGGAATAGGGTGGGAAGTAATTTATTAATAATTAATAAATAATAAAATATATTTAATTGTATTTAATTCGAAATATTTGTTAATTAATTTTTAAATATTAAACAATTAATTGTTAATTTGTAATTAATTTGTATTAATAGGTAACTAATTGAAATAATGATTGTTAATTAGTCATTTTAATATATTAATTATTATATTATATTAAGTTGTTTTTAATAAATTGTTTATAGATATTAATTTATAATTTTTAAAATAATATATGAAGTATTTACTTTCCCTAATGTTGTATTCTCTGGAGTAGGAATAGCAATTTTAACCCTTACGCTATCCAAAGCTTTCCCTACTGTTGCACTCTTTGGAGTGGGAATAGTAATTTTGACCCCTACGCTATCCAACCCTTTCCCTGCTGTTGCACCCACTGGAGTTGGAATAGTAAATTTTACCTCTACGCTATCCAACGCTTTCCCTACTGTTGGACCCACTGGAGTGGGAATAGTAATTTTAACCCCTACGCTATCCAACCCTTTCCCTACTGTTGCACTCTTTGGGTGGGAATAGTAATTTTTACCCTTATGCTATCCAACGCTTTCCCTACTGTTGCACCCACTGGAGTGGGGATAGTAATTTTAACCCTACGCTATCCAACGCTTTCCCTACTGTTGCACTCTTTGGAGTGGGAATAGTAATTTTAACCCTTACGCTATCCAAAGCTTTCCCTACTGTTGCACCCACTGGAGTGGGAATAGTAATTTTAACCCCTATGCTATCCAACGCTTTCCCTACTGTTGCACTCTTTGGAGTGGGAATAGTAATTTTTACCCCTACGCTATCCAACGCTTTCCCTACTGTTGCACTCACTGGAGTGGGAATAGTAATTTTTACCCCTACGCTATCCAACCCTTTCCCTACTGTTGCACCCACTGGAGTGGGAATAGTAATTTTTACCCCTACGCTATCCAATGCTTTCCCTACTGTTGCACTCACTGGAGTGGGAATATCAATTTTTACCCCTACGCTATCCAACACTTTCCCTACTGTTGCACCCACTGGAGTGGGAATAGTAAATGTTACCTCTACGCTATCCAATGTTTTCCCTACTGTTGCACCCACTGGAGTGGGAATAGTAAATTTTACTTCTACGTTATCCAACGCTTTCCCTACTGTTGCACCCCCTGGAGTGGGAATAGTAATTTTAACCCTTACGCTATCCAAAGCTTTCCCTACTGTTGCACCCACTGGAGTGGGAATATTAATTTTTACCCTTACGCTATCCAACGCTTTCCCTACTGTTGCACCCACTGAAGTGGGAATAGTAAATGTTACCTCTACGCTAACCAATGTTTTCCCTACTGTTGCACCCACTGGAGTGGGAATAGTACATTTTACTTCTACGTTATCCAACGCTTTCCCTACTGTTGCACCCCCTGGAGTGGGAATAGTAATTTTAACCCTTACGCTATCCAAAGCTTTCTCTACTGTTGCACCCACTGGAGTGGGAATATTAATTTTTACCCCTACGCTATCCAACGCTTTCCCTACTGTTGCACCCACTGGAGTGGGAATAGTAATTTTAACCCCTACGCTATCCAACGCTTTCCCTACGATTGCACTCTTTGGAGTGGGAATAGTAATTTTTACACTTTTGTTATTGTACGTTAATAATATTGGATATTATTTAATTATATTTTGTTACTATATATATATGTTTTATCAAATATGAATTAATTTTTTTTATAACTTTCATTATTATTTAATTGTTATAAGTTAATTAAATTATTTTTAAGTATATTTTAGTAATTAATTTTTAATATTAATTTAATTTAACATTGTTTTTAGTAGAGTCGATATTTTTATAAACTATATTTTAGTAAACGATATTTTTAACTTGATATTTTAGTACTTACCTGTTTGTAGATACAAACTCGATATTCTGTCTGTCGATATTTTTTCAACGATATTTTTGATGGTCGATATTCTGTCCCTCGATATTATGTCAGTGATCCGCCAAAAAAGAATGTCCTCTCTACAAAATGAAATAAGAACTTGTATATTTTTATGATGAATGTTTAGTTAATTTCATTGTTGACACTGTAGGAAGAAAAAGACTTATAGTACAGTTCCAGGATGCACGTTAGAGAATAGAATTATAAACGTGTAAACATTATGCATCTCTTGATTGTAGAGGGCATCATCCTCTCAGCATGTTCTTTTTAAATAGTACAGAAAATTAACGAGCTAAATCTATAATATGAAACATAAATAAAATATATATATTTTTCTACATTGAATTTGAAAGGGTGTATTTTTATGATATGGTGTATGCTTTTTAGGTTCATAAATTATATTTAACGTTCCTACATTTGTTTTGTTTACATTTGATTTACACACCCTGATCTAGGAAATTGTGTCAGGGGTACCCTTATTCTTACAAATACTCACAAAACCCAATACACAATACACAACACACAATACACAAGCTAGTAGAGGCAGGCTGGATGGTTAGGTAAGAAAATACCTACTTTCTAAAAGTGATATTTTCAAACACTGAGTGTTAAAACCAACTTTACTAAAGATGTTTTTATCATTCTGAGTTCAGGCATACTAAATTCGAATTTCCACCATGTTTACTGGATCATTAGGATTTTTAGATGTTATAATCAAACTGCCCATTCTGGCCTATGGGAAACAGGTAGCCTTGCAATAGTGAAAAACGAAAATGGCTGTAATTCACTATTAGGACATGCCACACACATCAGGGCAGGTCCTTCCTTATACTTACAATATGACCTGCCCTTTGGCCTACCTTGGGGTGTCTGATATGAAAAAAAGGGAATGTTTAGGGACTAGCAAGTGGGTACACTTACCAAGTCGACATGGCAGTACTAGACTGCACACAGGCTCTGCAGTGGCAGGCCTGAGGCACACTTTACAAGCTGCTTCTGTGGGTGGCCCAACCAGTGCTGCAAGCCCACCTGCAGCATTTGATTTACAAGCCGTGGGCACACATGGTGCACTGTACTAGGATCTGCCAAGTAAATCAAATAACCCAATCATAGAGTCACTAATCAATACATCAATTTGACAAAGGGAGCACTTGCACTGTGGCACTGAATAGCAGTTGCACAGTGCCCAAAGCATATAACCAGCATAACAGATCAAAAACAGAGGAGGCAGTCAGTAAAAAATGGAAGGGAGACTCATGCCAATGATACCAGGTCTAACACAAAAGATACATTTTCAGTCAAGAACGCAAAAGAGTTGGTAAAACCATTGATGAATTTGTGGCGAGACTTGTTACACTCATCAAACACTGTAAGTTAAATTAATTTAATGATGAGGAAGCTATGGGACTAAGAGTTATTGATGGATGCTTGTCAGATTCATTCAGATGGAGAATGATAAGAGAAACTCTTAGTCTGGAGCCAGTGTTGATGGCTGCCAGAGCTGAGGAGTGGGCTGAAAGAGAAGCCATTGACATGAAGGCTGGAGGTGCCCAAAGTGAATCAGTCATAATCATCAAACGTAAGCCAAAGTGTAAGACTGAATGACACAAAGTTCTTTCTACAAGTAACAGTAATTATGATTTAGATGTGGATTTTCATTTCCTCACAAAGGTAAATGTCCCGCCAATTGGCAGATATATAAAGGATGTGAGAAAAAGAGAATCATTTTGTCACAGTTTGTAGAGCAAAGGAAAAAGCAAGTGTGTCACGGAGAGACGACAAAATGGCTGACAGAGCATTTCTGAAGCAACGTTCAACGCATCCCCACAAGGACAAGCAGTGACACCAATTGAGGCAAATTGACACTGAACGAAGTTGATTGTCATCTAAATCATTGTCAAACAGTTTGTCCGTCTCAGTAGTGAGTGAAAGTGAGGAAGACGTTTGCGCCCTGTCAATTTTTACCTCAGAGAAAACAGCTCATAGGACTGTCCGCTTGCGAGAAAAAAAGTCAGTCAAAGAAACGTCGACATGCCAAGCACCAAAGTCATACAAATATTGTCCAAAAATAAAATTAAAACTAAATGACTGCTTGATACCTTTCACCATCAACTGTGGCGCATTGTTAAATAAAATACCTAAAGAGAAATATCATGAATTGTCTCCATTACCTAGAATTATGCCATTGAAAACCAAAGTATACACTTGGGCTTCATTGAAGCCCACAAAAAGTTCAGGTTAATTGGGAACGACATTGCAACACAAGAAAAGGAAGGTGCAGGTGTCCAACTGTGTCCTCCAAGGTACAGCAACAAGTGCCTGTCTGCTCAGTTTACGTACCGCTGCTGATATGGTATTGATTTCTGTGAATTACAAACGGAATGCTCACCACAAAATTGTAAGTCAGTTTCTTTCATTGTTTCATGGTTTTGGAAAGCTACAGAATATGAAAGTAAAGTTCTAGATTAATGACGAAGTCTGCCCCGTTGCTCAGAGACATAGAACAGTTAGTTTTCATTTACAAGAAGCTGCTGCAAATGAACTTGAATCCTTACTTAAGTACGACATTATTGAGCGTTCAACTGGTCTGATACCATGGGGTTTTCCATAGTGGTATTGCCCAAAAAGGACTGTGAAGGAACTGTACCCATATGCATTGATATGCGCCAAGCAAACAAAGCAATTGAATGAAAACAAAATCCAGTTCCACACATTGCTGACATGACAACGCAACTAAATGGTGCCAAGGTTTTCTCTCACCTTGGTTTAAATAAAAGTTATCATCAGTTAGAACTCGAAGCAGATTGTAGGTATAGTGCAACCTTTTCTTCACAAGCAGGTCTGTTTCAATACAAAAGATTATGTTTTGGTGTGTTATCTGATGCAGAACTTTCCCAAGATGTCATTCAATATCTAATACAGCCGGTTGTAAATGCATATAGAAATGACATATTGATTTTTGCAGCAACACTAAAGGAGCATGATAAAGCTCTCACTCACGTATGTTGCTCACCTACTCATGCAGGACTGATTTTGAATGCAGACAAGTGTGAGTTCCACAAGACTAAATTAAAATTATTTGGCTATATCTTTTCTGATGGGGGTATGACATCCAATCCTGCTAAAGTACAAGCGCTGTCTAATGCTGGTCCTCCACAAGACACAAGATGTTTCTATGATACGCTCAGTGAAGTAAGTGAAGAAAGTGAAGAAAAATTTTTCATTCAAGCGGTCACAGGAATGTGAGAGAAGTTTCAAGGGAATCAAACAAGCCATTGAATCTGCTACTGAAATGGCCTATTTCAATCAAGAACTGCACAAAGAGGTTGTTGTTGACTGTAGCCCCATTAGGATAGGTGCTATCCTGGCACTGTTGTGATTCGATTTAGATTACGTATGAATTTTCTGATTCATGCCATTATATAGGTACATTTCACATTGCCCTTATATAGGCATAGAAATCCAATCCTTATTTAGGGATTGTCCATGCTAACCAAATACAGGCATGGCTACTTACATCCGTTCGGTAACTGGGCATAATATCGACTTCAAAATATCAAATGGACTAAATATCGAGTCAAAAATATCGATGGTAGAGAAATATCAAATGAAAATATCGATGTTAAAAATATCGTTATAGTTTTCATTAAGTAAATATCGAAATAAAAAATATTGAATCAAAAATATTGTGTAGTGTTAATATCGAATTGTTGGTGTAGTTAAAAATATCGAAATAATATATATAGAATATAAATAATATCGAAAAATTATATAGACAGTAAAAAATATTGAAAAATGTATATTATGTTAATAATATAAAAAAAATTGTTAATATTGTAGAATGTGTAAAAAATGTATAATATGTTAAAAGTAATTATTATTTTAGTTGTGTATTTTATGTTTATATTTAGTGACGGGATGTTGGGTTAATAGGGGATAAGGGTGGGGAGTGTTTTAAAATAATAATAATTATTTTAAAAAAATAGTAAAAATTTTAGAGAATTAAATATTTAAATATTTTTTTTTAATTTCTAAAAGTATTTTAAATTTTAGGAGCGGGATGTTGGGTTATTAGGGGATAAGGGTGTGGAGTGTTTTAAAAAAAGTTTATTAAAAAATATGAGTATTTTTAAAAAATGTATTATGTTATTTTAGGAGCGGGATGTTGGGTTATTAGGGGTTAAGGGTGGGGAGTGTTTTAAAAATAAAAAAAAATTCAAAAAATTCTATAAAATTTTATATTTTATTATGTTACTTTAGGAGCAAGATGTTGGGTTAATAAGGGATAAGGGTGGGGATCGTTTCAAACTATGTATATAACTTTTTTATTATTATGTAAAAAAAAAATTTTGATTATATGCAAAACAAAAATGTAAAATTTTAATTTAGAATTTAAAAAAAAAATTAAAATAAAATATATATGGGGTTAATTGAGTTTAATGGTGAATATTCACCTTTAGAATATATATTTTATAGTGAAATCCTTGAAATTTATTGAGAATTAAAAAAAATTAAAACATTGGGAAAAAAATTAAATATTTACAAATAATTTAAACATTTATTAAAATATTCAAAAAAATATATTAGAAAATTATTTTTTATAAATTATTTTAGGAATTTGAAAAAGTAATTGCAAATTTCTAATTATTAATTAAAAAAACAAAATAATTTTAGTAATTTATAATAGAAAAATATTTAGAAATGTTAAAAAAATTATTAACATTTTATAATACAGTTATATAATATATCAATGTGAGGTTTGTTTAATATGTGTTATTAGATATAGAGTGAGACGTAAATACTTTATTTTTAATTTACAATTATGGTATTAGGATTATTAAAGTTCATATGATTATTATCCAGCACCTTTTCAGAATTTATTCTTACTGGAGTTGGAATAGTAAATTGTATATGGTCAGTGTCCACCACCTTCCCTGTTTTTCACCTGACTTGAGTTGGAATAGTAAATTGGATATGGTTAATGTCCAGCACCTTCCCTGTTTTTCACCTGACTGGAGTTGGAATAGTAAATTATATTGGGTCACTGTCCAGCACCTTCCCTGAGTTTCATCTGACTGGAGTTGGAATAGTAAATTGTATATGGTCAGTGTCCAGCACCTTCCCTAATTTTCACCTGACTGGAGTTGGAATAGTAAATTATATTGGGTCACTGTCCAGCACCTTCCCTGAGTTTCATCTGACTGGAGTTGGAATAGTTAATTGTATATGGTCACTGTCCAGCACCTTCTCTGTTTTTCGCCTGACTGGAGTTGGAATAGTAAATTATATTGGGCCACTGTCCAGCACCTTCCCGAAGTTTCATCTGACTGGAGTTGGAATAGTTAATTGTATATGATCACTGTCCAGCACCTTCTCTGTTTTTCGCCTGACTGGAGTTGGAATAGTAAATTATATTGGGTCACTGTCCAGCACCTTCCCTGAGTTTCATCTGACTGGAGTTGGAATAGTAAATTGTATATGGTCAGTGTCCACCACCTTCCCTGTTTTTCACCTGACTGGAGTTGGAATAGTAAATTATATTGGGTCACTGTCCAGCACCTTCCCTAATTTTCACCTGACTGGAGTTGGAATAGTAAATTATAGTGGGTCACTGTCCAGCACCTTCCCTGAGTTTCATCTGACTGGAGTTGGAATAGTTAATTGTATATGGTCACTGTCCAGCACCTTCACTGTTTTTCGCCAGACTGGAGTTGGAATAGTAAATTATATTGGGTCACTGTCCAGCACCTTCCCTAAGTTTCATCTGACTGGAGTTGGAATAGTTAATTGTATATGATCACTGTCCAGCAACTTCTCTGTTTTTCACCTGACTGGAGTTGGAATAGTAAATTATATTGGGTCACTGTCCAGCACCTTCCCTGAGTTACATCTGACTGGAGTTGGAATAGTAAAGTGTATATGGTCAGTGTCCAGCACCTTCCCTGTTTTTCACCTGACTGGAGTACGAATAGTAAATTATATTGGGTCACTGTCCAGCACCTTCCCTGAGTTTCATCTGACTGGAGTTGGAATAGTAAATTGTATATGGTCAGTGTCCAGCACCTTCCCTAATTTTCACCTGACTGGAGTTGGAATAGTAAATTATATTGGGTCACTGTCCAGCACCTTCCCTGAGTTTCATCTGACTGGAGTTGGAATAGTAAATTGTATATGGTCAGTGTCCACCACCTTCCCTGTTTTTCACCTGACTGGAGTTGGAATAGTAAATTATATTGGGTCACTGCCCAGCACCTTCCCTGAGTTTCATCTGACTGGAGTTGGAATAGTAAATTGTATATGGTCAGTGTCCAACACCTTCCCTGTTTTTCACCTGACTGGAGTTGGAATAGTAAATTATATTGGGTTACTGTCCAGCACCTTCCCTGAGTTTCATCTGACTGGAGTTGGAATAGTAAATTGTATATGGTCAGTGTCCACCACCTTCCCTGTTTTTCACCTGACTGGAGTAGGAATAGTAAATTATATTGGGTCACTGTCCCGCACCTACCCTGAGTTTCATCTGACTGGAGTTGGAATAGTAAATTGTATATGGTCAGTGTCCACCACCTTCCCTGTTTTTCACCTGACTGGAGTTGGAATAGTAAATTTTATATGGTTAGTGTCCAGCACCTTCCTTGTTTTTTACCTGACTGGAGTTGGAATAGTAAATTATATTGGGTCACTGTCCAGCACCTTCCCTGAGTTTATTCTTATTGGAGTTGGAATAGTAAATTAAATTGGGCTAGTGCCCAGCAACTTCCCAGACTTTTATCTGACTAGAGTGGTAATAGTAAATTAAATAGGATCATTGTCCAGCACCTTCCCAGAGTTTTATCTGACTGGTTTTTGAATAGTAAATTATATTGGGTCAGTGTACAGAACCTTACTACCGCCCCCTACTAGCCAAACTTCACTGGTTACCAGTGCGGCAACGCACGAAGTTTAAAATTCTGTGTACCATTCATAGGTGTTTGATAGGAAAGGGCCCCAAATATTTGACTAAAGCTTTTCTACCCTATGTACCAGGCCGATCACTTCGATCGAGTAATCTTCACCTATTACAGGTCCCAAAAATAAAAAAATCTCGCCAGGGAGGTCGTGCTTTGGCACATACAGGACCTGTCCTTTGGAACTCCCTTCCCATTCAACTGAAACTCATTACCAACCATTTATCCTTTCGCAAAAACCTTAAGACTCACCTTTTCTCTTCCAACTAATCAGTTTATGATTTACTATTTCTGTTTATGATCAGGCATGGGTCAAATGTACTTGTTCCACCATAAGCGCAGAGATATCCTTCCGGGGATCTAGTCAGGCGCTATAGAAGCACATAAATAAATAAATAAAATATTACTTAACTGTTATCTGAATGGAGTGGGAATAGTAAGTTATATATGTTAGAAAATTAAATCAGAAAAGTAATGTAAAAAAAATTGATGTAGTATTATAATTGTAGAATAAATATTACTAATGGAAAAGGGTGGATGTAAATATATAAATATTATTATAATAATCACAATTTAAATATAACATTTTATTCTGTTTTGTAAAATAAGTAGATATGCAGTTTTTGAAAATTTTTATTGACAGATTGTATTTATAATATGTACAGTACAGTATAAAAATTAAGTACTCTTTTTTATAAACAATTAGGTAAATTGAATGTATTACATTACATTTATTTATATTCATAAATGTTTCACATTTCTAAAAAAAATTCTTTATAACCCCTTAAGTGCTGCCGTCGGCCAACGGTCGTCGCGAGCACTACCTTGCCAGGGCTGCGCACGACCGTTGGCCGACGGGCCAGCGTTCGGTCTTCGAACGTTCAGCACTGGGCGCTGAATGTTCGACGCTCCTATGAGGTTAACAGTTTTATTCAGAAATGATATACAGTGTTGTTTCAGATTTGTTATAAAGTTTATCAACAGTTTTAAACTTTTTATTCTTTTTTAATAAACATTTTTCTTACATTTTCATTAAATATTTAATTAATAATGTTAATATATAATATATTAATTTTATTAATTAAATATTTCGAATATTTACATGAACAGAAAATAATAAACAGGTAAGTATATATTTGCTACGTTTACATGCTAAATATATTTTGTATATAATTTATACATATTAAATACAATGTTGTTAAGAATAATTAATATTTGTAATTAATTATTATTAAGTATATACCTGGGGCTCCATTACGATGTCGGGCGGATCGCCACCGCCATGGTGGCGGTGGCGATCCGCACGACAGAAATGCCCACCCGCCACCCTTTTCCCCCCCGCCACATTACAATGTCGGGGGAGACCGCAACGGAGGGAAACACCGCCCGCCACTTTTCCGCCCCGGTCGCCTTGCGGCCGGGGTGGAAAAGGAATAATATGGTGGAGGTGTCTAATAGACACCGCCAGACATATTGTGATGTGTGGTGCATAGTGCCTTTCCGCGGCGGCGATGCCGCCGCGGAAAGGCATGCGGTCTTCACTCTGGGGGCCCCCTGCGGGTCCCCAGAGCGAAGTACAGGTGAGGGGTGCACATGGGGGGTACCTGTGGTACTCCCCTTCATTGTCATTTGCAAAGCGGCAGGCACCGCGGAAAATGACAATGTTAAAGTGCATTTTCAGCATTGTGGCGGGCGGTGCAGAGAACACCGCCCGCCACAATGCTGAAACTACAGGATGTGCCCGCCACTGTGGCGGGCACATCCTAATGGCACCCCCTGGACCCCCGCCCTTATGGCGGGCGGTCCCGATTTACGATGGGATGACGGGCGTCATCCTAATGGACCCCTAAGCTTTTAAATAAAAAATTATTAATACAATATAAAATAGTAAATCATTTATACATTTGCATACAATGTTTGATATGTATTTTTAAATTATTTACAAACATATATACAATTAATAATAATAATAAATATATAATAATAATTATTATTATTAATTTACAAATGTAAATTAATTATGAAATATTTTAACAAATAACAAACATATTTTGAACATATTTGTATTTATTTACAATATAGAAACATAAATAGGATTAATAATAAGAATAAATAATATTTATTATTCATTATTATTATTAATTTACAAATGTTACATATTTTTATAGTAAGTTTAAAAATAAAACATAAATGTAAATAATATATAAACTGAAGTTTTATTCATTATATGTAATTATTACAATGTAAAAATATTAAATTAAGTATTAATAATAAATAATAATACGTTATTATTATGCATTAATAATTTGCTAAGGAGATTTATTGTAAGATTATTTTTATAAGTGGTTGAAAAAAAATGTATAAAATTATAAGTATAGTAGTATATTTTATTTTTACTTTGAATATTGTATTTAATATGTTTAACTTTCTATTAGTGTTTAAATAGGACTATTTTTTAACCACGTAAGGTTATTTTGCTTCATTCAGGACTGGAGAAGCTCGCCGTTGGATGGTGCGTGGCGTTGCGAAAGGTAAGGTGAATTGTAACTATTATATGTTATAGATTAGTAGTGTTTGAGTGTATTTTGGAGGTGTGTAGTGTTATTGTGTGAGTTTAGTTGTGGCTTTGGTATGTTTTAGGTGTTACTTGGCTTTTACGGAGGTGTCGTGAGTGTTTGAGGACTAGTGTATTTTCTGAGTTTAATGTACAAACATGTGTATTATAATGTTTTACAGTAATGTTTATGTATATTTGGAAATGTTTGGGGGCTTTGTGTGGGTGGTTTTGTTTTTGATATTTTTTACAGGTTCCGGGATTTCGCCATTTCGTTCCGGAGAAGGATGCGTTTTTTTTTGGGAGAAGAGATTGTATTACTTTATTAAAGTATTATTTTTATACTCTCTCTTCTTTTTTCGTGGTTTCATGGAGTTATTTTTACTCTTTTTGACTATTTTTCGGGTTTTTAAGGGTATCGATTTAGATTGGGAGAAGACTATGCGTTTTTTTTTTTTTAACAAAAGTGTGTGTATGTTACTTTAATTAATAAAGTGACCATACTTTTTTTTCTCGGGATTTTCTGGAGCGTTTTTTCCTATTTTTACTTGTTTTCGGGTGTTTGAGGGTTCACAAATTGGATTTGTAATGGATTAACAGTGGAGTACACGGATTGCAAGTGGTTGGATTACGTATTCTTCTGCAACATGAATTGTAAGTTATTTAATTTTATTTTCATTTGGGTGGGAAATGTGATTGTTATATGTTATATTTTATATCATTTTAAATATTGCTTAATTGTCTACAATTCTTTTTTTGGTACATAAATATGTTAGACAATTATGGAATATTTATTATGATATAAGATTTTTATGCTATTTATCACAATTTTATTAAATAAATGAGAGTATTGTTATTTGTGTGTAGATAATTTACAGTAGGCTTTTGGCTATCAAGGATAGATAGTCTAGGCCTCTTGTAGAACGATATATGGTGACTTGGATTTGGAGTAGTCTAAACATTTGTTTTGTTTGTTTAGTTAGTTTTGGCCCTATTTGTGTTACTGATTGTTGTATACGTAGCTCTTGGTAGCTCTGTTCTTTTTGTAAAGCTTCTATTAGTTTTTGGACAGTGGGATTTCCTCTGCTAGTGGTAGCTTGAAATGCATTGTGCCATCCTTCTACACTGTTGTTAGTTTTATCTTCTTGATTCAGTGTACTTAAATATACATTCCACCAAGCTATGTGAAATTTAGGTTGGCGTCTGTGTCCCGATCTATGTAACCTTCCCACCCAAGTATCCTCGAAGTAGTCTAGGAGTGGTGCTAGTTTTTCCTCATATTTTTTGTAATATGGGCTATCGATTAGGATGTTATAAAGTTCTGCTACGTCTGTAACAGGGACATATGATAGGGCTATTAATTTTTTATTCGGTATGCAAAGGTGCTGTCTGTAGCATATTGTATGCTTAATGTGGATTTTTGGAGATGTCTCCGAATGCTTTGATTAAAATGATAATAGCAACCTTGTATTGCTGTGTGTGGAAAAGTTTTTAATATACTATTGATCATAGCTAGTTCGAAATCAATAATTATTTTCTGTGGAAAATAATTATTTGTTTCCTGTTTTATTGTGTTAGGACTTCTGTGAAAGTATTTTGTTGTTTGTTGGGCAACAAGCAGTAAATAAAAGGGATGTTAGAATGATGGTACAATCCATGTATGCTGTATAGTTGGTACAATGGTTTAGGACATGTTTTAAAAGTCCCATCCATCATCCAATTTTGGCACTCTTGTAATTTTCTTGGATTATTAGCAGTACCAAACATTATAATTCGGTTGGCAGGGCATTTGTTGTCAAATAGTAAGAATGGTTCCTTATTATGTGTTATACTCAGTTCAGGGGAAATAACAACTTCTTCTAACATTTTAGGGTTAGGTTGAGTAGTTGTTGTGACTCTTTTTTGTCTTGCAATTGTGCGTTTTAGGGAGTCAATTGAGGGGAGTTGGCCAGAAGCATGTTGAGGAACTTTTAAGAGTTCCTCTTTTAGTATTTGGGTTGTTGGTTTGTCAGTCCCTGAACTTGCTTCTTTTATGCTTTGAAGGGCATCCCTGACCTCAATTTCAGTTATATTAGGGGGGTGATTGTGTTTTTTGGTAGATAGTACATTAGCTTCTTCTGTTGTAGCCCTACCATAACATTTGTTAGAGTAATATTTTCTACATTTCCAAAATACTTTGCGTCCCAACTGTTTTTTTTGGGGGTATAAACATACCCCATATAACATAGTAAAAGCTTGTTTTTCTGCGACATAACAAACTCTGCACCTTCAGTCATGTTTCTATTTGTAGTGCTATTAAAGGTTAGAAAGAAATATATTTTAAGTTTAAATACTGCTATACATGTTTTATATGCATTCATATTTCAATGATTATACTTACATTTGTTCTTTGTTGTAATTCGAAATGTTGAGAAGGTGTTTTCAAGCTTTTTCTTGTATTTTCTTGTTATATTTCTGTTGGTAGAAAATGAAAATAATTAGATAATCTATTATTTTAGTACATTTTGAGTGGTTTCTAATGCAGTTGGTGTTTTACAGAACATTTTAAAATACTTACAATAAGGATTTTGTAGTATATAATCCGTTCAACTTTTATTGCTGTGTTTAGGAGATGTCTGTAGCAGAAATGTAAAAGGTAACAAAAAAATGTTATTTAAACTGTTTTGAGAAATAGTTACACTTTTAGCCTACTACTTTACTTTTATTTAAAAATTAGTTTAACTTACTTTCATTATTTCTGTAGGAGTCTTGTCTGGAAAAGTAGTTTTCTCTGGAAACAGTTGGTCAGAGTGTCACCTTCTTCTTTCTTTAGAGTTAGAAGCAGGAAATAGCAGTAGCAAAGTAATCTTTTTATAGTGTGTATTTGATTAGTTACTTCATTTGATTGGATGATTTAAGAATGGGAGCTTTTCATTGGTTGTTTTGAATTTTTTTTAATTTAATTGATATGTTTGGTGTTGTGGAAATGCTATTTACTTAATACTTTTGCAGTAAACCAGGTTTGTTTTTATTATTTTTAAAATGTATGTAATAATAATTTGCACATATTTGTTAAAAGTATGCTGTTTACTTATAAATTCACTGCAATGTTTGGATGATAAATGTAAAAAAGTTATAATTTTCTTGTATGTGTGGTAAGAAAAGTTTATTCTTTGTGTTATATCTATTGTGGAGTGTATTATATATTTAAAATATATAGTTGGATTGTATTTAAAACGTTTTAGCTATTTTTTATTGAGTCGATATTCCATTATTTTCGATATTAGTGTTATCTATATATTTTGTGTCGATATTTTTGTTGTGTATTGTTTAATTTTGTAATACACGATATTTGTTTATTCTATATTTTGTCTTTCGATATTATTGTTGTCGATAATTATTCTATTCGATATTTAGTAGTCGATATTTTTGTAGGTTCTTCAATAAGTATTGGATGTCGATATAATGTTAGTCGATATTATATCGCCGATATTTTTGAAACTCGATATTGTGCTCGACGATATTATGTGGGTGATCCCATCCGTTCATCTACTTCACAACGAGTTCCTGGAAAACCAGACTCTTAGGGCCCGATTCACAGAACTAACTTAAGAAAAAATCCTAAACTTACTACTTTTGGTATTCACAGAATGCACTTACTACTTTTGGTTTTCACAGAATGGATTTACGACTACTAACTTTACGTCCGCATTCTGTGAATCGCGCCGTTAAGCCTTTATTACTTCCAATTGCTTGAATATTGATTTCCCCAAGAACTCATTTATTATGCATGAACATCTATTCCTTAGGGGTTCATTCATGACGTTCATATGCCCGACTTCTACGTCAATACTGGCATTCCTAAAAACCTTTCAAGGTATAAATATACTTTCACTTGCTATGGCAAGGCACGGTGCGGTTCGGCTACCTACTTGCAACAGCAAGTCCAGAAGGAAGTCATCTTCCCAACTGATGCACTGACTAGACACTGTCATCATCCTTGACGAGAATCCAGCTCCAGTGTTTCTGACTTCCCTTCCGGGGTGTTAGAGATCGAGTCCTGGGAAAGAGATACCAATCTCTCCCATTCTAAGGTATGGAGCTGATTAGAACCTAGAGAAACTTTTTGCAATTCTTGGCACAACTAAACCAAACTAGACTATAGTTAAAAACAACACCTACTTCTTCCCTCGTACTAGACTTAGGTTAGGTACACTGGGGTAAGATTATTTTGGAAGCACCAGTTGAGTATTTTAGCCTTTGTTATTTATGTATGTATTTTTATATATGACATAGCAACAGACCATGCTATTACAGTATTATTTCATATTACTGTTTGCACTGTACGCATTATACTTCGCATTCTGTCTCACGATTGTAGCAGTTCATATCTCTTGCAGGAGAAAGAAGACTGTTCAATAAACCCTTTTTATTGAAACGCCCATCTCCCTATTTCTATGCAACTCTGCAGAAACGAAGCATGCACGATTGACTTAGGGAAACTGTAATTTATTGTTTCCACGAATCAGAAGATATTGTTCCGACTCTAAGGGAAACAAAGTTGTCATGTTTATGCGGTTGTTAGAAACTAATACCTTCTTGTTCATTCGAGAAAGTTTCTAGTGACCTCTGAGCTAGCTGGCACACTCAAGTAATCAAGTTTAATGTACTTGATAGACACATACTGACCTCAGTTCTATGTCAAATCTATAGTGTATATTATGTAATGTATGTATACTTGTAAAGCGCACTGTTAAAAAATAAAATAAAAATTGAGCTTTTGTATAGCGTACAGCTACTCACAGGGAGTGTCCCGACGCTTTCCACCCTCAACTCATATTGAAATAACACAACACAGCTAAAAACAAACAACAGAACGGAACAGAAACAATGGGCAATAAAAACAGACTAGGAGTTAAAAAGCCAGGTCTTCAGGCCCCTCCTAAACTGGAGCAAATTAGCAGTACTCCGAAGAGAAAATGGAAGCAGATTCCAAAGCTGGGGGGCTCTGTAGCCAAAAGAACGCCCTCCCGCGCGGGCCTTCCTCACCCGAGGAACCACCGCTCTGCACAGAGCTTCCGAGCGGAGGGAACGAGCTGGACGATAAAAAGTCAGTCTCCGCTGCAGATATCCCGCTCCTGAACAATGCAGAGCTTTGTGCATCAGGGTCAAGGATTTAAACTGGATCCTCTTCCTAATGGGGAGCCAATGAAGCGACTGGAGCAACCCAGACGCTCGAGCTCGTCTCCCTAGACCAAAGATCGCCCGGGCAGCAGAGTTCTGCACCACCTGAAGGCGCTGGACCAGATAATCAGGAAGGCCGAGAAAAAGAGCATTGGCATAATCTAGCCTCGAACTGACCAGAGCCTGCACTGTAATCCTCTTGTGCTCCTCAGATAACAAAGGCAAAAATTTGCGGAGCATTTTCAGTAATCCGTAGCAGGTGCCGGCCAGGCCAAGGATGTGAGTTCGGAGCGACAGCTGATTGTCTAGCTTGACGCCCAAGTTTTTGGCCACCACTGAGGACTGTGCAGGAGGACTCATGTCGGACGGCCACCAATGCTGCCACTCAGGATCGGCAACGCAACCAAAAAATAAAATCTCAGACTTTCCTGAGTTGGCCCTCAGACCGTTCCGCTGGAACCAGTCGAAAACCAGCGCAAGGCAGTCCCGGATTCTCTCTCCCACAAACTCTTGATCTTTCCCGCATGTGAAGAGGAGTTGCGTGTCGTCGGCATAGGAGACGATCTGGGCCCCATACGCCTCTACCAAGGCCGCCAGAGGGGACATAAAGATGTTAAATAATGTGGGGCTCAACACAGAGCCCTGTGGAACCCCAACTCCCAATGGCGGCATCTCGGCAGAGCTCTGGGAGACCCAGACCGTCTGGCGGCGGCCTTCCAGGAAAGAAGTAAACCACCTCAGCACCGTCCCCCTCAGGCCGATGTCATAAAGCCTAGTTAAAAGCGCCTTGTGGGGGACGGTGTCGAAAGCCGCCGAGAGATCTAACATGACCAGCATGGCCCTGCCGCCGGCATCCAGAGTCTCCCTGATGATCTCAGTCACCTCTATCAAAGCTGTTTCCGTACTAAAATTAGGTCGGAAGCCCGATTGAGATGGATGGAGCAGATTATTGGCTTCCAAAAAACCAGAGAGAGCGCCATGAGCATGTTTTTCCGTAAGCTTCGCTAGTTACCTCGTTACGTGGTGTCCTGGCGCTGTATATCGCTGGGGAACCCGTCCTGGCTTTCCCTGTGAGAGGGCACCCCCAAGGTGAAGCCAGGCATCCCCGGCGCTGCTGGGGCCGTTGTGGAGATTAAGCAAGCTATTGCCCAGAGTTGCAGAGTGGGACCCATGGTTAGCGTAGACACCTAGGCGAGAATTATCGAGTCCCCGAACATTGACCCAAGACCCTGCCGCGTCGGGAATTGAACCCTGGTCCCGGGCTGACTTCTGCTTCAGGGTCTGCCCCTTCTAACCAGTGAGCCACACTTCTCCATATTATCCCAATGTGCAGAGTTTATCAGGGCTATAGGAACTACACTCCAGCACAGCACAGCAGATACCCTCATGATCAAAGGCATATAGTGGCATATGTCAGTAGATGTTTGCCCCAAACAGAATGCGTTTACTCTCAACACGAAAAAGAAAATGTGGCGGTGGTGTGGGCTTGTGAACAAGTCCATGTCTTTCTGTGTGGAAAGCCTTTTACGCTGCTAAAAGATCATCAAGCTTTACTGACTATCTTTGTATGTAAGTGTAATAGAATTTGTAAAGCGCAGCTATCACTCCGAGGAGCATCATGGTGCTATGGCGGGACAAAACAAAGCATCGCAGTAGAAGATCTTTCATGCCAGATGAGTGAGAGCACTAGGGCGTCTGGGGCTCTGAAAATCCAAGTTTTCAAAGATTTCCTAAAAATTGGTTCTGTCTGAGAGAACCGGAGATGGATAGGTAGTAAATTCCAGGCTTTAGTCCCTAGGATTGCCACTGATTTGATACCTTTAGAGCTGCAATTGAATCTGGAAGGTGTCAGGATGTTGGCTGATGAGACTCTGAGATGTTGCTGCGTCACATATGGTTTGAACCTTGTCCTAAGATACTTTGGTCCCAATAGTCTAAAGACTATATAAGTGATTACCAAAGTTTGGAGGAGAATTCTTTTAAGTATTGGAGCCAATGTATGGATTTTAGGGCAGCAGAAGCTGAGGAACCTCCTGGTCGTTTTAGGACTTGATGGGCAGTCGCATGTTGAACTATTTGTGGGTTCTTCAGAACAGACTTGATGGTCCATGCATATAGGCAGTTACAGTAGTCTAATCTAGACATGATCAGGGCCACTGCAACTGCCTTATCTCGCCACACATGGTAGTAGGTAAAATAACTTTTTAAGAGACTTAATCAGGTGGAAACATGTACAGGCCACGGATAGTGCTTGTTGACGGAAGGCTAGAGAAGTATCACATTTTATCCTCACATTCCTCACTACATCCACTGTATTAGGTGGAGGGGGTATGTCATTAGGCCACCACAGGCTGGGCTAGAAGGTGTTCACTTTTCCAAGCAGCACAATCTCGTTTTTTTGGGGAGTTACACTTCAGATGGTTGGATTGTATCCAGTGAAACACAGCAGTGAGGCAGAGTTTGAGATTCTTTACCGCATTGGTGGAATTTGTATCTAGTATTAAATTTAACCGAGTATCATCAGTCTAGGAGATGGTTTCAATATTGAACGATGATATCAGATTTACTAGTGGACCCATGTAGACGCTAAACAATGTTGGACTTAGGGCAGAACCCTGCAAGTCACCTGAGAGCAAGGATTTCTCTGCGGATTGATAATGGCCGAGAGTGACTGTTTGTCGTTGATTGTATGAGATTGATTTCAGCCAAGGCATGGCCATATGGGAGATGCCATATGTTTGGAGATGTTTCCCCAATATGTCATGGGACACCGTACCAAATGCACCCGATAGATCCAGTAGAACCATCACTGTATTTTTCCCTTGATCTAGGGCAAATTTAAGAATTCCAGTGGTGTATTATAACACTGATTCCATGGAGTGCATAGGCTTAAAGCCTGATTGACTTGAGTGAAAATATTGACCTCTCTAAAAAGGAGGTCAGTTGGGTGTTTACTAGTTTTTCTGTAATTTTGCTGAGGCAGTGTAGAAGGGAGATAAGACAGAGATTAGAGAGGGTCATAGGATCAGATAGTTTTTTAAGGGGTTTAATTGCCTTTATTTTCCAAGTTGATGGTACTACTGATTGTGTGAGTTATTTATGATTGGATTCATGGTGTCAATAATGGCATGCAGTACTTCTGGAGGCATGATTCAAAAGGGGAACCTGACTTTCAGGAGAGGATCTCTTGACATGACTGCTCCACACTGATTTCATGAAAAGATGTGAGGGCAGGCAATTCAAAAGCCAAGGACTCCAATTACAAGAATATTATTACACCATTGTACATCATCCAGGGAAGGATCAAAACCCTGCTAACTACTTTTCCAGAGTGCCTGTACAAGCTCAAGGTACTACTTCCACGACAACTGTAGCCTACATTAATTTCATTGTAAAGTCAAATAAGCAAGCTGCCATTTTGTCAGCCTAGATCATCACTGCCACAAGTGATGATAGTGAC
Source organism: Lissotriton vulgaris (assembly GCF_964263255.1). Taxonomy (NCBI): domain Eukaryota; kingdom Metazoa; phylum Chordata; class Amphibia; order Caudata; family Salamandridae; genus Lissotriton; species Lissotriton vulgaris. The sequence goes on along the minus strand of NC_141694.1, from coordinate 802,555,537 downwards.
ATTCTGAAGTTGAAGGGTCAGTTGTGAAACCAAAATGCTTGATCTCTCACCAGTGATGGTAAATACCAAAAGTACAAAAACGTTAAAGATGAACTGCCTATAACTCAGGAAGGGTTGAGAATCCTAATTCCGGAGAGTTTAAGACAGAAGATAATTGAAGTGGCTCACAAAGGACATCGTGGTATTGTTGCCACCAAGAGAGCTCTCCGAGATCAAGTCTGGTTTCCATATTTAGATGAGAGGGTTGATAAAGGAACTCAATACCTGTCATATATGAAACTGCCACTAAACAAACATTACTCCATGGGACAGGATAACCATTGATTTCTTTAGTCCACTCGACAATGGACATAATTTGATGATAATTGTGGATGAGTACTCTTGATTTCCATTAATAGAGGCTCTCTAATTCACCACTCATGAGAGAGGCATTGAGAGATTTGACAGCATTTTTACAACATTTGGTATTAATTCCAGCAATTTTGAAGTCTGATAATGCCTCAACATTCAACAGTATAGAATTCAAGGAATTTCCGGAGCATCTGAATGTAATGCATCAGAAGAGTACGCCTTTGTGGTCACGGGTCAATGGTCTTGTTGAGCATTTTATGAGTATGCTAAAGAAAGCAGTACGGCGTGCAACTCTTGAAAGTCTCAATTTGCAAAATGTGTTGAATTCTACCCTACAAGCCTATTGTTCAACACCTCTCTTGACCACGAGCGAAACTTTTATGTTCAGGAGAGTAGGACAAACAAGTTACCTCAATAGACCACCAACAAAACAGAAGGCGTGATAATACAGCTCAAATGAAGGACTTGGTTAATAAAGAAAAGATAAAAGCCTATGCTTACAAAAGGTGACATGCAAAGAACATTGAATTTAAGGCAGGAGGTCTAGTGATCGTCCACCAACTGCAAAGGAGAAAATATGATGCTCCATATGATGCTGCACCTATCCACATTGTGCCCACCAAGCGGAGACTGCCCAGAGTCTGGGTTGTCTGTTACCAGAGACTCTTCTCACTTTCGGCATTTGATTCATCGGTCTTCTGATCCAGATGATGAAAGACTGAACATGAGAACCTAGCGATTGCTCTTATTTCTAAATCGTCATTAAAGATCTCTGACAGTGAAAATGACAGCTCCCAGGTACCAGTAACCCACAGCAGAATAAAGATGTGAAATACTAAGTTCCGCGTGTAGCGTGGTTATTGGCAGTACTCAAGCAGGGAAGATACTACACTGTCTACAAAACAGGCATTCCTGAAAGGCGGCCAAAACAGTGCTAGCGCAAGGGAAAAAACAGGAATGCGATGTATTGGATAAATAATGTGCATTCCTGCCCTTTCCCTGTGATGCTGAGCAGCACAGCAAGGTGACTTGCTGCACTGCCTGCACCACAAAACGAATCAATATGGCCCTCAGTTTTTAACTGGGCAATATTTATTCTCCGTGAGACTATGTCATTGGCCGATGGGGCTAACCCGGAAGCTGCAGGTTGTACTGTTCCTCGGGTAACAGGGGTCTCACTAAGCCCCTCAATTTTACTTCTAGGATCTAGCATGCTTGATGCATCTCCAGTGGTTGGGGGACTTCTCGAGGGTTGCTTAACTTGGATTGTGCTGGTAATCATTAAAGCGGAAGGCAAGCTTGTGCTGGTCACTGTATGGGAGGTGGTCAGGGTTACTAAAGTCAGTGGGGCACTTTGGATTGAGGACGTTGGCATGATGCCGGCTTCAGAATAACTAGCTAGGACACTTGCTTCTGTTGAGGTTGAGGTGGGGGATTGATTTCCTGCCAGAGCTTTGGTCAAGATCCCTATTATGCGTTCTGCATTATACGGGGGTTGCCTAGTGCTTAAAGTTTAATTAATAAAAACATCCCCCTCTTCACTCCTGCCACTGTCTCTAATTTGGGCTTCCTTTTAGTACTGGGGTTCTCCTTATCTAAAGCCACACTATCTATAGAGAGGTAGACACCCACTGTCTCGATTACATTCTTCTGCAAATTCCTTTGTTTCTCATTGTATAGTGCGCTTATCCAGGAACAGCTTTTTTTCAGAATTCAAGTGCAAACTTTTTCCCATTCTTCTCTTTTGTGGCCTGTTCCAAAGGATTTAATGCCTCAAACTGGCTGGGTCTACACTGGGGATTTAAGTCATACATACTTCTTCTCAGATTCTCAAGTCTAGCTATATGAAATGTCCCGTACAAAGGGAACAGCAATTACCCATCTTTCGCAGCGCATTTATGCAATTGTTTCAGTCATACTAATGTGTGCGATCCTTTCTTGGTCACCATTTCAATAGCTGGTGTTCTTTCAGGAGGGAGTTTTTCTTCCTGATCTAGGGTTTTTGAAAAAAGAGTCCCAATTTTTCAATCTAACTACATATGTGATTATCGTACTTTTCTAACACACAAGCCTTTCTCACTCCCAGAGCTCACGGCTCGATGTCCGCCAATATCAACGCAACCCTGACGAAGGTCAACCAATCCCAACACAGCTCTTGCCATTTTCAGCTGAATCCTGTGTGGCACCCTCTGATGTCAGAAACCTTTGTGCTGTTAATCTCCCCTAAGCTCTTTCCACAACTCCCTTAAAATGTAACATCTTATATACAAGACATTTTCTAAAAGATGGAAATTGCTTTCCATATCCACTCGCTGACAGATTCTCAACCTACGGGAGCTTCCTGTAACCAGTGCTCTCACTCCTGTGCACTAAGAAATGAATGACTACTGACCTCGTTTAGTAAAATCATACAATAGCAATGGTATAACCCTAACCTGGTGTGACTGATAGCACTTCACAGTACACCTCACCTTAGCAGTCAATACATTAAATTATTAAATCTTGAACTGCAACTGAGGTACCTCTCTGCAACCATGTACATCAATGATCTCCAACTGAAAGCAATTTCTATGTCAACATCCTAAAAATCAAAAGAAAAACATCAAAGATGTCGGCAGGTCCAATCAATATCTGCCGGATCCAGTAAGAACTATCAGCTCTGCTACCTGATCTGTTATTGCACTAACCTGCCTCTGATTTAACTTCCCTAGCACCCTGGCAATTTGGACTGGGAGTGGTGTAGTCTCTTACAACACACACCAAGCACAGGGGTTTGAGGCTATATGGAATTGCACCTATCCACTAGTGTCACTCAAATATCTGCGAATTTTAGGTGCTAAGGACAGGAGATCCAGACCCCTAGGTCTCCCTGAGACTAAGAAGTCTCAAACAACACAATTTGACACAATGTCCAGCACTCTATGAATATATGGAGATGATCTATTTCTTTATCGCATAGTGGCAAGTTAAACAGTAATTATCAGAAAGCACAATATAGTTGCAACATTTCAGTCATTCCATCCAAGTAAGTTAGGAGTCTTCTGTAGTTGGGTAGTCAGGTCTTTTATTCTGTTCAAAATGTAATCTTCATAAAAACAATGTTGTAGCCTACGCGTTTCGTCCAACCGGACTTCTTCAGGGCAGGTTAGTCACTGTTTTTTGTGTTGTCTAGTCTAATGCTTCGTCTAAGTTTATCTCTAAAGTTTCTCTCGGCGTGGTTGTGCAAGTTTTAAGGCGAATACCTTGAAAGCAGTAAACGTGTTTTCTTAGTTGGTGGTCCAGTGATTTAGAAAGATATTTTCATGCTTTTTTTTGAGGAAAATAATCTTGCTGAGCCGGAGCGTTGTAGGTCCAATTTATTGTTGTGCGCTGTAAAGTCGAAGCATCGTGGCATCGTAACCGCATGCCACGATGCTTCGACTTTACAGCGCACAACAATAAATTGGACCTACAACGCTCCGGCTCAGCAAGATTACTTTCCTCAAAAAAAAGCATGAAAATATCTTTCTAAATCACTGGACCACCAACTAAGAAAACACGTTTACTGCTTTCAAGGTATTCGCCTTAAAACTTGCACAACCACGCCGAGAGAAACTTTAGAGATAAACTTAGACGAAGCATTAGACTAGACAACACAAAAAACAGTGACTAACCTGCCCTGAAGAAGTCCGGTTGGACGAAACGCGTAGGCTACAACATTGTTTTTATGAAGATTACATTTTGAACAGAATAAAAGACCTGACTACCCAACTACAGAAGACTCCTAACTTACTTGGATGGAATGACTGAAATGTTGCAACTATATTGTGCTTTCTGATAATTACTGTTTAACTTGCCACTATGCGATAAAGAAATAGATCATCTCCATATATTCATAGAGTGCTGGACATTGTGTCAAATTGTGGTGTAGTCTCTGTCGGACTTTGGTGTTCCTTTCTGAACCCGTCTTACTGGTCTTGTAAGATAAAATCCTAGATAAATTAAAGAAAAGTGTTCTGCTGAAATAAAGACCGACAAGTGGTTGCAGCTTAAATATTTACTCAGAATAAAATAGTTACTGCAATGCATACGTTGGGCTATCAATTAATATCAAAGCATATAGGTTCTATAAGAAGTGGGAAGTCAAACCTCAGTAAAGGGCTAACAATGGCAAATCTGGCATAGATTCACCTTCTTAGAATGGGGAGAGGGTCTCATCTTACATGGAGAAATCTCACTCTTTTATAGCACTTTAGACAAAGTATTTCATACATTCACTACATTAGTACATAGTTCACAGGTTGTTAACCAATAAGCAAAGAGAAACATTTGATACAGGATATATTTGGTGATTATTTTATCATTCTACTGCTTTGGTTTGGATGTTTCACAGCTTCTACAAAGAAAACATGAAATGTCACACCGAATGTTATGCAGTCTGGGACTTTGCTTTGGAAAGGTACATGTTGTCTGACCTGGCTGGGAAAGTCTCCTTCTTGTTATAACAAAGCCAGATATTTCCTTATTACAGTGGAGAGTATCTCCAGTGAATTTGCACAGTTAATACCGAGTTCACTAAGGGAGGCGGGAAATAGACTCCGGGGTAGTCTAGCAGGTAACAATATTCATAATCCTTCTAATTGTGGTATGGGTAGCCAACTTATGTCAGTAAATGGACAGCCTGGTCGGAATCCCGCAGCCACGCACAATGGTGCGGCCCATAGAAGTGATAAGGATGGGCACGGGGTAATACATCTACCACTGGCCGCCCCCCCCCTGGTAGTGGTATTGAGCAATGTACTGATTTTACAAGAAGGGTACTATGAATCAACTGAATAGTTAATGGCCAAAACTATGCACTGGTTTACAGCCCAATTAAAGCTAGTGGGGGCCTGGGATTGGGATATCTGTAACCAATTGATAATGGCAAGACGGGTTTTTTGGATTGGTCATTCGAGGAAGGACGGTGGGGGGATTGTGTAATTGTCAATTTTAATAACGAATGCGTTGTCAGATTTATGTTGGAGAACCTAGGAAGTAGAAGGCAAGGGTGCTATCGTGGGAAAATCTCCCTTTTAGCATTAGGTTTTTTTTATAGACCGGATCAGTCATCCCAGCTAGGGGGGAGAAGTCGGGGTGCACCTCATCGACCCTTAGGGAGATCCCGTGATCTTGAACTAGTTAATAGATTTGCCCCTTTGTCAGTCCTAGATGCCTGTGATTGACTTCTACCAAAACATGTTCCAGAGTCAAAGGAAGTTACTAGTCAATCTGTTGTTTCCCCACTGCCCGAGATAAGTCGTCAGATGTTGATAAGTACAGGGTTGGTATGCATCAGCATATCTGGAGATATTACTATGTGCAGTGTTCCTTGTTCTCCTGGTTTAAGTTCTGTTAACCAGGGTAGTGCTGAACAAGTGGGCGATCACACTAACAAATGTAGAGTCTTGAACTGGTATATTGCGGGTTTGAGATCTATGAGAGACGATCCCAACTGGCTATCCTTCATAAACTCATATGACATATTTGCCCTCCAGGAGATCTGGGGTATGGGTGATAACTTTTGGATGGATGGCTTTAGCTCATTCTCTCTAGTGGCACTCCCAGCTTTAGCGGGCAGGGCTAAAGGTGGTCTTCTGTTTCTCCTCTCCTTGGACCTGAGATGTTCTGTAAAAAGGTTAGAGCTAGACTCTCCCCATTGTTTGATATTAGAGCTTAGTAAACTAAACTGCTCTAAGCTCTTGTTAGTGAATATTTACAACTTGGGGGAGTGTGACTATGCAAACCAGCATATTAACACCTTAAGTTATTTTCTTAACAATTATAAGTTAAAGCAATCCACCTTTGTTTATGTTTTATTAATGGGTGATTTTAACACGCATTTGTGTAATTTACATTGTTCATTACATGATCCGCATGGTCTTAATTTTGCCAAGATCCCACATTTTGAGCACACTTTACGGGCTGAGGGTCTTGAGTCGCTTTTAACGGATGCTGATCTTTTTTAAGCTAGTTTTGATAATCCTGGAGACCGGTGCCCTACGTTTAAAGCCAAGGCTAGTAATACCGTTATGGACTACATTTTTATGTCCCCCACGTTATTGAATAAGGTGATTTTCTATAATGCCCAGGAATTCCCTTTGAGTGATCATAATCCAGTTATTTTAATTCTGGATATCGCTTGTGGTATCCTGAGCACAGGTGGTAGGAACCGGGTTTGGACCAAGGTGTCACCTTGTGGTCAGGGGAGGAGGCTTAGATGGGCTAATGCAACCCCAGAAAATGTTCTAAAGGGCCTGTGTGAGAAATGCACTGATCAATTTGCCATTTGCATTGAGCCTCTAAGTTTCAAGAATGCGGTACTCGGAGCTTTTGAGGGAATTTGTACTCGAGTAAGCTGTGATCTATGTCTAAAAACTAAAGTGAGACCTAAGTGTGGCCCTAAGTGGTTCAATGAGAAATGTTCACAAACCCATCGGTCTTTGATTTTAGCCCTGAAAAAACAACCACGGGATAGGGAGTTGATAGCCGGGAGAAGGAAGGATTATAAGTTAGTGCTTGAGAGCCGGAAAAAAAGAGGTTAAGGATGAGGTGTGGAATTTATTGCTGTCTGTGGAAGTGCTAAGAGACAGTTCAAGGTTCAGGACCATCTTAAACACCCCTTTGTTTTCAGGGGAGGATAATGCAGTTCAGGATTTTTAATATCTCAGAAGCCCAATGGCTTTCCCATTTTAAAGCGACTTATGAGTCGGTGGGGGTTGCGGATTGGACACCCAGGTCCTCACTCTATCGAGCCAGTACCCCACTTGAGTTTAATGAGGGGGAAATTGAGAAAGCCATAAGAGACACTGCTAGTCATAAAGCACCAGGACCAGATGGCGTTCCTGCAGACCTCTACAAAAGTAATCCTCAATTTTGGCCCAAAATACTAACAAATGTTTTTATTGCTGTGGGGTGAGCTGGTTTTTCGGCCTCTTGGTTAAAATCAATCATTATACCCATTTTCAAAAGGGGCAGCGAGGGTAACCTCGGTGTTATAGGCTGATATCCCTTATTGATTCCACTGTAAAAATCCTGGGAAAGGTAATCCTAACTAAAATTACTGATTGGGTACATGAGAGGGGATTTTATCTAATATGCAATGTGGTTTTAGAGGTGGGAGGAGCACCATGGACCAGTGTTTAAATTTGCACTTATTAATAAGCAAATACACTATGGCCAAGGAGGGGTGCTTGACGATGGCTTTTATGGATTTATCCAGAGCTGCAGAGGTCTGGCCCGGGACCAGGGTTCAATTCCCCGCCTCGGCGGGTCTTGGGCTCAAAATTCCACGGACCTGATAATTCTCGCCTCGGTGCCTATTCCAATCATGGGTCCCACTCTGCAACTCTGGGCAATAGCTTGCTGAATCTCCACAACGGCCCCACAACGCTAAGTAAGCCTGGCCTCCACCTTGGGGGTGCCCAGGAGTGGACACCTCACAGGGAAAGCCAGGATGGGTTCCACAGCGGTATTTGTGCAAGCGCCTTGAGACCCTTGCGGGTGAGTAGTGCGCTATACAAGTATCAATTTACATTTACATGTTCTGCTGGAAAAGGGTCTCGACCCTTGTCTAGTCTATTTTTTAGCCAACCTTCACCAAGATCTTACAGCCTTGTTTAGGATAACGCAGGCTGGTGACTGCACTAGATCATTCAATTTTGGGAGGGTTAGTCCAGCAGGGATGCATTCTTGCACCCCTGCTGTTTACCCTTTACATTAATGACCTAGATAAAGTGCTTGTGGAGACGGCTTTGGATATTCCGCGTGTAGAAGGCTGCTTAATCCCTGTTCTCCTATACGCGGATGACGCAGTACTCGTAGCCCATACAGCAGTGGACCTCCAGCGGCTTCTAGACGCCTTTGGGACTTTTATGCACTCTTTGATTTAATTGTGAATAACGGAAAATCACATACTATGACAGTAGGTCGCAGAGTTAGGAAAACATTTTATTGTAATGGATTGGAAGTCTCTTCCATGTCCTGCTTTACTTATCTGGGAGTCCTTTTTGATGACAGGTCTTCCTGGTCATGCAACAAAAATTAAAAAGAATGCAGTTATATGTGCTTCCTCATCTCTTTTAGGGTTTGCACAGCGATTGGGGGCTAGACCAATAGAGGCTATTCTAAAGGTTTACAAAGCAAAGTGTTTGGCCATTGCGGCCTATGGATCCTCTATCTGGGGCTATAAAGAACAGGTTGGGATACAAATAGCTGATAACAAATTCCTACAAAGCCTTCTGTCTGTTCCACAATCTACCCCATCGTATGCATTACACCAGGAGCTAGGGCTAGGCTAAGTTACTGATACTTTGAATACAGCTCCGTTGGCTCAAAACCTGGCTGAACCCTGATTTAACCCTGAATCGTGTGATTTTACGGGACTGTTTGAAGTTTGATAAGTCCCTTAAAAAATCAAATGGCTCTCGTATTTTAAAAGCATGTTTATTAAAATAGGACGGCCAGAACTTTATGAGGAGCCGGAGAAGATTAGGAAGGAGGATGTGTTGTGGGTAAAATTGAATTGTAATAAGGTTTTGATGTTGGAACGAGAAGAACAGGAGCTATGTAAACCATCAGTTAGGGCCCATTATCTGTTAAAAACATCAATCAATTAAATTGGACCCTTATTTAACAATAGTTAACTAACCTTACCATCGTTGGCTCCTAACTAGGCTCCGCTTCAATCTGATTCATTTCACATTGGGGGATTATCGGGAATGGTGTAATCCTGTTGATGCTGACCCCTGCCAATGTGATAATTTTTCATCCCAGGACACATTGCACTTCATGATGTTTTGTGATTTTTATTCCAACATCCGCTTAAGATTTCTGGTTTCAATCCTGAGAGGCAGGGGTTTCACTCAGGTAAGACCGGCAATGGTCTTCCTACAGTCTTTGTGTAACCCTGGGAATATTTTCAACATTGCATCTTTTTTGGTAGCTGCTGTGAGGCTAAAGAAACAAAGAAACCTAAAGATGTTTTCTCCCTAAGTAAGATTGTAATTTTTACCGTAATTTTATGGGACAAGGGGTATGATTTTGTGTTAGTATTTTTATTTAAGTGTACAGAAATCTTGTCTGTGTATTTTAATTATTAAGTCAAAATTATTTGTTATATTGTCTATGTTTGTGGTTTGTCTTTTGTACTTTTATGATTTTAATTAATCATATGAAGTGGCTTGACTGACTGTCTGACAGTGGAGAGTAAACAGTGGAAACAGTCACATGGGGTACCACACTGTCACATCCAAGAGGGAGGAGAGAAGCTAGGTTGTCCTAAGTTAGCTGACACTACTTTTCACGTTCTACACATTAGAATTTCGACAATATGTTCTCACACAGGTTACATTAAGATGTTTGAGGTGATGGCACAACTCATGGCCTATTTTATTTGCCTGCAAATTGTGGAGTGGGGGACTGTTGTGGATCACCGCAACAAATGTATAAACCCATTGTGCTATCACACAAAAAATAGAAATCTGTGTCCTATATGTTAGGTGGAATTATCTGCAACAAGCCCATCGGACTTTTTTTTTTTGGGGGGGGTGGGGGGAGTTTTATATAGGGCGAACTTGACCCAACGATATCAGAGCGCTTTAAATGAGCACAAGTTGCATTACAAAAGGACACATTCGGTTTTTTATTGTTTTGGTCAGGCATAGAGGGTTTAAGTGATTTTGCCAGAATCACAGGATGTTGAGCATCATTGCCGAGACTCAAACCGGTTCCCCGGATTTGAGGCCAACCACCCTGGCCCTTAGGCCACATCCTCTCTTATTATCTTGTGATATTTTTAATAATTCTAACTGATAAATAGATATTATGCATGGATCACTCCAGGAACTGTGTTAACCCCTGAGTTACATTACCAGTAATATAACATAATACACACTTTGCTTTAAGAATTGCCTTAATCCTCTGAGATATCCTATATTGAAGTCTACTTATGGGTAATTAAATAAAATTAAATAGACTTGCTTTAATTCTTTTCCAATTTGCCAGTTTCTTTAGCGTTAAGGTATGCAAAAAAGTAATGCAGAGGCTGATTGTCCTTTCTGCTGCCACCCAGTAACAACCATTTCTGGGCTACTAGTCAATCTACTCTTTTTTTTTGTTTTGTTTAATTGATACCCAGAGAAAATCAGATACAACAATAAATATCAATGAGTCATACGAATAGGGAAATCGAAATGAGCTAGCACAAATATATATAAGCCACTTAAAAGCTGGTTCAAAAAATCATCAAAAATACCATAAATATCATAAATACGAGGCAATCAGAAAGATTACAATTCATAATTAGTTACATATGGCCAATGCCTATACATATAATCATGGCTAAAAGCAAGAAAATAATAAAAGGCCTTATTGCACCGCCCCTTCAGGTTTCATACTGTTAAAATATTACCTAGCACTCTCCACTACTCCTGCCTGCCTGCTCCTGCATGCATACAGTGCAGTCACTTGGTTGTAAATCCCTAGGAAACCTGCCAATCTACTGTAAATGAAGAAAAGAAGCCTAAAAGAAATAGATTTTGACTTTAAAAAGAATCTTGTCTAAATCCAGTGTACTCTAGAGCACACAAAAGAAAGCAGAGACAACGTGAAAAGAGTGTACTCCTACATACCTCTGAACAACAGTGTAAGAGCTGGCTTATTAGACAGTGATGGAGTGAAAAATGCAGAAATATCTATTAAGATTTTCCGTAAACAGTAACAAAAATGCTTTAACAAGTTATAGCCTGGGCTATATTTGAGCCTGTGATCAGGAAATGTATATGTGTAGGAAGTGCAAATCTACCCACAATGTATAAATAGTTAGGATGATTGCATGAGAACATATTACTTTGCCTCAATAAGGATTTAATTTCCAAATTATCTTTTTTAAGTCTCAGGTGATTTTAAAGATTGTTTATGCTAATCTTCTTATTAATAATGATCTTCAGATCAAGGATGAGGCTGCCTAAATCACGTGGCTACATTTTTGACTTCCTGCTCTACCGATTATAATGATAAATTGGTATTTCAAGTGAAATCTGTTGCCCTGTACATTACAAGGACATGAGTGTGGCGGCATCAAGCCATTATACTAAATCTCATTTACATTAAACCATAATTAATAAAGAGGAATATTAATTGTGTGTAAATTTCCGTGAGCATTTTGCTTGATGTGAATTGCTTAGTTGATCTTTTAACTCACAAATAAAAATCACTTTGAATTATGCAGGACTTAAGCAACATGGATGTGAATTATAACGGTTTACTTTCATTCTAACAAGGCATAGCAATTTTGGAAACATTGTCAAATGTTTAAAAGGTTAGTTAAAGACATTTTTGAATGAACTATGCAGTTTGGATCTCTTGGTTAGTGCATCAAAAAAGATACTGTGGTAGGCGGAGTCTGGAAGTCCAAGTGAAATCCTGGGTGCTGGTGTGCCCTTTCTTGAGCCCAGGTGATGATTTGTGTTCCGCTTGGCCTCTGGGGAAGCAAAGGCTCTCCGCTGTATGGTTTTCTGGAGCTCCTGAGGACCAGGGCGGAGTGCTGTTGGTAATTCTGTATGGTGGCTGGGAGCTGTGTCCTGGGCTGTGCCTGTGGTTCCGTTTGGTGTTTGTTCAGGCTTAGACCTGGCGGAGCACAGGGGCTGACCAGCAGAGATCCTCTGTCGCACCTTTGGACAAAAATGCTGCACTTGGCGAACTGAACCCAGGTGGCTGCAGGACGCCTACTGGGAGCGCCCATGATAACAAGAGCCATGGAACAGTGCCTAGGCACAATGCCCACATGGGTCCAGATGCAGGGAGGGATCCACTGACATTTCTGAGTGTCTGAATTCCTGGGTGTTGATGGGGCAGAGCTAGAGCTTTAGTGGTAACTTACAACAGAGGAGCCGGAGACTGATGGTGGCTCCAAAGGCTGCATACATAGCACCCTGCAGTATTTGTGGAGGAGGGGCTAAACAGCTTGGCACCAAACTTGGCAGCATAACATAAGGCATCCACATGGGGCCCACTGGGAGCTCCCTGAGCAGATGGATCATGAACGGCACCCAGGTTAAGTGGTTGCACGGAGTCCGATGAGGGGAATGACCCCGCTGAAAAATTTGAGGGATCTCCCTGCTCAAACCCCTTGTTACATTTCATTTGTTTACATTCAAAGCATACATGCTACTGTTATTGTATTGTGCCCTGTTTCTTTAATAGCATGTGACTTGTATATTTTCCATGCATGTTCTACATTCCTTATAGAATTCTCTTAATAGATGGTTCCACTTGTTTAAGTCAGTTACACCTGAACTTCAACTTAAGCGGATGTCTTTTTGCTGTGCTGCAAATAAACATCTTATTTTTATAATCTTCAGACTCAAGGATTTAATGAATTTAATATCCCTCCTCCCCACGACTCTGTATCTGGCCATCTTGCTCTTCTGACTGCTTGGGAGCCTGACAAACCTGGCAGGAGTGTAAACGAACCCAAAACTGAGAGAGACAATGGGTCCCCTGCCTAAACCTCCAAAATGTTGATGGGCCTGGCTGCTTGTGCTGCCAAAGATGGGGGTCCATCGGGGCAAGCAGGTAAGGACTCTTTCTACCAACTGCATGTGCTGTGCTGTTGGGCAGAGAGGGGTGGGGTGAGCACCAAGGGCTCTGGTTAGTGACTGGTCACCTGCAGCACCTGCGGCCCATTGTCCGCTGACAACTGGGGCACCAAGGGACCCCAAGTGCAATCCAAGAAGGGCTGATACCATGCCCTGATGGGTGGCACAAAAGGAACCACCGTGGAGAACCCTGAATCCCAAACATGCACGGAAGTGATGACACCTCAGTAGTACAACAGGCCATCCAGGATTTCAAATCTGGGAAAATTTGAAAGGTGGTTGTGGGCGTGGCCCTTCTGTGAGAGGACCTCTGAATGCAGTGGACAGGGTAATGGAGGGAGAGAGCAGAATCTCTGTGCTAGAAGTCACGGTGCAAGAACTCACAACTGAGGTTTCTCACCTGTCTAAAATATCTAAAACTCTCCAGACTGAGCAGAAGATCCCAAAACCAGGCCTCATCGCAACAAGCCAGAAGGGGGCTGAGGGCTCATCACCAGAAACATTCCTGGAGCAAGAGATCCAGTAATAGATGAACACTGATTCCCTATCGCCCTGTTTAAATTACAAGAGAGTGGACAGGTCACTGGCACAGAAACCTCCACCTGGAGTCCCACACCACCACATGATGGCCAAATTCTTGAATTATAAAGACAGAAACTCTATCCTGATTGGAGTATCTGTCTGGGCATATCAATATGACCCTTAGGGAGTGTATACTCACCTTACCACATGGGGTGACGATCATTGGGAGAGACTTTAACAACATCATGACTGACCTTGACTCCTAAAGGCGTCCTTGAGCACCACAAAGGATGGAAGGGGACTTGTGGATTGAGAAAATGGCTTAGGGCTTAATGATATCTGGAGGATTTGGAATCCGCAGACTCCGGGATACACGCATGAATCAGCGACCGACCGCTCACTGTCTTGCATTGACATCTACTGCTTCTGGCCCGACCTCATGTACACACCTGCTTCCTGTATTCTGCCACAAGGGATTTCCAACCAATGCTACTGTGACTGTCCAGTTTGGTGCTTTGCCTGCCAGCGTCAGGCCCATGTGGGACTAAAACATGGTTATTGACACACCACCAGCTCCCCCATACCTGATCGACTAGTCCTAGAAATTAACAAAAGATCAGTTTGGTTAATTCTCCCAGTGTGCCATGGGAGGCCTGTAAGATGACCATGAGGGAAATTGATGCCTTATATTCGAGGCAGGGAGTATGAGGGCATGGCACAGATCGTCGACCTAGAGGCACCCCTACTGACCCGAGAACGTAGTTCACGAGGCCACCAGACAGAGATGGTACAGAGCCACTTGATGCTGAACAGGGCCTTGCTAATACAGCTCTGCCTGGAGGAGGCCTACCACTGCTGGGTGGCCTTCACCAGGCGAGTCTACAAATAAGGAGATAAATCGGGCAAACTTCTTTATTTACTTGCTACTAAAGACATAGAATCCAGGCTGGTGAATATCATTGTTGATGTGGCTCAGATAGTAGCTGAGACATCCTCCAAAATTGCCTCCACCATTGAATCATATAATGAGGCCCTATATGCAAAACATACTCGTCTGGCATGTGAAAGTGAATCCCCTTAATTTGCGGACTTACCAATGTCCCGGTCAACCATGACACAATGAGACGAGCTGGAACAACCAATCACAATGTAAGAAGTGGACGAAGCACTCTCTGATCTTAACCAAGGCAAGACTGGCCCAGATAGATAATCGGTGGAATACTGCCATATACTCCACTGGGTGAATCCCACACCCATCCTTGTTATTATCACAGAGGAGATAAACGAAGGACGCTTTCCACCAGACACAGACCTGACCTAGGTTGTAGTCCTGCCGAAACTGGGCAGTCTCCCAGATAATTTCACCTCCTACCTCAAAATGTATTTTATACACATGGAGGACAAACTCTACGATTAACCGTTAGCTAACCACCTCTTGCGTGTTCTGACCCGCCAGGTCCACCTAGATCATGGGTACTCACAAACTTTCTGTTGGGGCCAAAATTACTGTGTGGGTTGTGGCCGAGGGCTGCACTGGTAGCTGTGGGGTCAGCGGGGAGGCGGGCTAGAGTAAAAAAAAAAATCAAACCTGTTTCAAAACATTACACACTGCGACAATGATTTATTTCAAAAGCTGCTGTATTTCAAAAGCAGATGTAACTACAAAGAGCACATTTTGATAATATATTTTTATTAACTGACAATGTCAATCTGAAGAGGCATTGCATAGCTTCACACACACTTTGACCCCAATTCCATCCCTGTCTCTATCTCTCTCTCTCTCTCTCTGTCACCCAGTCTCTCTCTCTGTCAGTCTCTCGCTCTCTGTCAGTGTCTCTCTGTCAGTCTCTCTCAGTCAGTCTCTCTCTGCCAGTCAGTCTCTCTCTCTCTCTCTCTCTCTCTGTAAGTCAGTCAGTCTCTCTCTGTCTGCAAGTCTGTCTCTCCCTGTCAATCTCTCTGTCAGTCAGTCTCTCTCTCTCTCTCTGTCATCAGTCTCTCTTTCTCAGTCAGTATCTCTCTCAGACGGTCTCTCTCAGTCAGTCTCTCTCTGTCAGTCTCTTTGTCAGTCAGTCCATCTCTATCAGTCAGTCTCTCTCTCTCTCTGCCAGTCAGTCTCTCTCTCTGTCAGCCAGTCTATCTCACTGCCAGTCAGTCTCTCTCTCTCTCACACAGTCTCTCTCAGCCAGTCTCTCTCTCAGTCAGTCAGTCTCTCTTTCTCGCCGTCAGTCAGTCTCTCAGTCAGTCTCTCTCTGTCAGTCATTCTCTCTCTGTCTGTCAATCTCTCTCTGTCAGTCAGCAGTCTCTCTCTCAGCCACTCTCTCTCTGCCAGTCAGTCTCTCTCGCTGTCAGTCACTCTCTGTCAGTCAGTCTCTCTCTGTCAGTCATTCTCTCTCTCTCAGCCAGTCAGTCTCTCTCTCTGTCAGTTAGTCTCTCTCTCTCAGTCAGTCTCTCTCAATCTGTCAGTTAGTCTCTCATTCCCTCAGTCAGTCTCTCTCTCTCTGTCAGCCTCTCAGTGAGTCTTTCTCTCTCTCTGTCAGCCAGTCAGTCTCTCTCTCTCTCTGTCAGTCCCTCTCTCTGTCAGTCAGTCTCTCTCTGTCAGTCAGTCTCTCTCTCAGAGTCAGTCTCTCTCTCTGTCAGTGAATCTCTCTTTCCCACAGTCAGTCTCTCTCTCTTTGTCAGTCTCTCAGTCAGTCAGTCTCTTTCTCTGTCAGCCAGTCAGTCTCTCTCTCTCTCTCTGTCAGTCAGTGTGTCTCTGTCTCTGTCAGTACCTCAGCCAGTCAGTCTCTCTCTGCCAGTCAGTCTCTATCTCTCTTTGTCAGTCAGTCAGTCTCTCAGTCAGCCAGGCTCTCTCTCTGTCAGTCAGCCTCTGTCAGTCAGTCTCTCTCTCTGTCAGTGTCTCTGTCAGTCAGTCAGTCAGTCTCTCAGTCATTCAGTCTCTCTCTCTACTTTCTTTCCACTCTCTCTCCACTCTCTTTCAGCTGTCTGTGTCTCTCCACTCACTCTCTCCACTTTCTCTCTCTCTCTCTCTCTCCACTCTCTCTGGGGGGCATTGGGTACATTACCTGCAAGGTCCACGGGCTGCCAAGGAAGGCCTGCTGGGCCGCGGGCGGCCCGCAGGCCGTACTATGAGTACCATGGACCTAGATCAATGTGGTTTCATCTCACACCGCAGCATGAGGCAGTCATCACAAGGGTTCACCTGGCTCTTGCTCAGTTTGATTCCTAAATAGCTCTGTGACACTCATGTTTATAGATTTGGAGAAAGCATTTGACACCCTGAACTGGTCATTATTAGGTGATGTGTTGCTCAGACTGGGCTTCGGCCACTTTACCGGTCATAAATTTGGGTTATATATGCCACGCCTCAGGTGAGGGTGATCGGAGCACTGTCCTCTAAATTTCAAATTCAAAGGCGTATGCGACATGGGTGCCCAGTTTCCCCCTTCTGTTTGCACTGGCCATGGAGCAGCTAGCAGCATGGGTGCAATGTAATGCACAGGTCTGTGGTTTCAACTGAGGACTGGTGATGGAAGACAGAATTGCCCTTTATGCGAAGTCCTGTTGCTCTTTTCCAAACCCTCTGTGACGGGCCCACGCCTAATTCAAATTTTGGATACTTTCAGCTTGGCCTCTGGGTTTATTTGGCGAAGTACCTCCTGGCCAGCCTGTGGGGTGAGAGCCAGTATGAGACCTGGCATCCGTAAATTCCTACACGATGCCTCAGCTTCTTATACGTGGAGGTGCTCATGTCTTGGGAACAGCAGCTAACCTGGACCCTACATCTCCACCCCCTTCTCCATAGAGCCCCCGAGGACATGGTCCACTGGAGCAGGCTACCATGTAGTCTTATAGGCAAGACTGCCCTGTTCAAAAAGATTATACTTCTCCGGATGCTTTACTTGCTTCAAAATTTCCCCCTTCATATCCTGCAAACATGGTTCCACATTCTGGCGACAATAATACGTCAGTTCTTGTGGGTAAATAAGCCTCCAAAGCCCACCTTCCACAGATGTGTTCATGCTACATATGATAGTGTCACCATTACCTACAGACTCCTGGCCCAAGACTGCCCTTTACCAAAGCCTTCATCCACTTAATCGCTCCCCAGGATCTCGCATTCACCGATTACATCCTACTCGGCGACCTCAACTTCCACCTGGACAACCCTAGTGACCAGAACACTGCATCCCTTCTGGTGAACTTCACCAACTTAGGAATCAAGCACTTAGTCACCGTGCCAACACACACTCGACCCAGGCTTCTCTGCCAGCAAAAACATCACCTACAGCCACACCACCAAGCTCTTCTGGATGACCCACCGCTGTGCACACTCCATCATACACCATCACCATCACCACCCCCAGCCGATGCTGGAACAAGGTCACTGAGGAGTAGCTAACCGCCTCCCTCAGCACTACCACACCGCCGACAAATGCCAATGCCAATATCTCAGCACGCAACCTCCACCGATGGATCTCCGACTGCGCCAACACCCTTGCACCCCTCAAGAAGGCACCTGGTAAGACACACTACAAGAAAGCCAGCTGGTTCCACCAAACGCTCCATGAGTCGAGAAGCACCTGAAGGTGACTAGAGAAGATATGAAGGAATAACAAAACCCCGGAAACCCACACAGCCTTCAAAGCTGTGATCACCACACACCACCTCCTCCTCAAAACCACTAAGAAAACGGCCCTCTGGGTCAGAATGAACGCCAACACACACAACAGTAAAGAAAAATTCGCCATCATCAAGGAGTTCACCAGGCCCAACGGAGAAAGAAAAATTCGCCGTCATCAAGGAGTTCACCAGGCCCAACAGAGAGACCACTGGCCTCCCACCCTCTCAAGACCTCTGCGACAAACTCGGCACCTTCTTCCACCACAAGATCAGGCTTATCTATGATAGCCTCAACACCCAAGACCCTCCCATCAAGCCTGACGCCACTGCACCCAATCACGCCGCACCCCAACAGATCCTGCTCAACTGGACCCCACTCACCACTCTCAAGAGAATGAAGAGCATCCACCCCGGAACTCCCTCAGACCCATGGCCGTCTTCCACAGTGCAGCCACCACCCTCGCCCCCGAGATCAACCGCACGATCAACTGCTCCATCTAGACTGCCACCTTGCCCGATGACTGTAAAAATGCTGAGATCAACCCTCTGCTAAGGAAAGCATCCGCTGACTCGCCAGACCTCAAGAACTTCAGACCCATCTCCCTGCTGCACCTTCCCAGCCAAGGTAATTAAGAAAGCCATCAACACCCAACTCTTTGAGTTCATTGAAGCAAACCACGCCCTGAACATCTCCCAATCTAGCTTCAGGAGAAAACACAGCACAGATACTGCACTCCTCGCTGCCACAGATGATATCCGCTCCCTCCTCGACCGAGGCGAAGTCGCAGCCCTCATCCTCCTCGGCCTCTCAGCTGCCTTCGACACCGTCTCCCACTGCACCCTGATCAAGAGACTCCATGACACCAGCATCCGAGAAAAGGCAATGGACTGGATCCACTCCTTTGTCACCGGATGAACACAACGGGTCAGACTACCTCTGTTCCTCTACGAACCCACAGAGATTAGCTGTGGAGCCCCCTAATGTTCTTCCCTGAGCCCCACCCTCTTCAACATCTACATGGCTTACCTCGCAACCATCGCCAGGAACTACGGACTCAACAGTGTCTCCTACGCCTACTAATACCCAACTGATCCTCTCCCTCACTAATAAATCAACAAGCGCCATAAACAACTTCCACAGAGAAATGAAACCATCCCCAGCTGGATGAAGAGCAGTTGCCTCAAACTGAATTCGGACAAGGCCAAAATCCTCATCCAAGGACCCTCACCCTCAGCTTGGAATGACTCATGGTGGCCGTCCACACTGGGAACCCTGCCCACCCCACAGCCCATGCATGAGACCTTGGCATCATACTGGACTCCTCGCTCACACTGAACCATCAGATCTACAGCGTCGTCTCATCATGCTTCCACATGCTCCGCTTGCTTCAAAAGACATTCAGATGGATCCCCTCTGAATCCAGAAAAAGAGTCAGACATGCACTCATCAGCAGCAGACTAGACTACAGCAATGCACTCTATGCTGGCGTCACCCAGAAACTTCTAATAAAACTTCAGAACATTCAAACTGCCTCAGCCAGACTTGTCCTCAACATCCCTCACCACAGCCACATCTCCAAACACTTCAGAGAACTTCACTGGCTCCTATTCAACAAAAGGATAATCTTCAAGCTCCTCATGCATGCCTACCAAGCCCTCCAAAATGCAGGAGCAGCATACCTGAACCAACGCCACTCATTCCACGTCCCCACCAGACACCTCCACTTCCCCCAGCTGGCCCTGACTACGCCCCTCGGATTCACAAGGCTAGAACCGGAAGAAGATCCTTCTCCTACCTCGCAGCCAAGACTTGGAACACTCTGCCGACCCACCCCAAACAATCCTTGTTGGTTACTCAATTCAGGAAGAACCTCAAGACCTGGCTCTTCGACTGAACACCATAGGGCAGACAGATTAGCAGCCTCCCTCCCTGTGCCTTTAGACCCTGATGGGTGAAAAGCCACGCTTACAAACCCTGATTTATTGATTGATTGATAGTGGGCTCACCATGGTGGAAATCCACCTGTTTCACTGGGCAGTGCAAACTCTAGTAGTGAACGACTGACTAGATGAGGATGATAAGATCCAGTGTACCAGAGAGAAAAAGCACTAATCAGACTGGACAAGGGACCTTCTCTATGGTACGCCTATCCCTGTCTCTCTCTCAGAACTGAAAAGGGTGGTGGTGCAGGCCTGGAGGTGGGTTTTGGGATGGACTCGGTGGTACCAAAGGATTACACAGGAGACCTCCTCTGGTTGGGCAAATGGCCCCGGGTAGCATCATTTGAGGGTTTCCAAGGTCGGGATCGGATTGGAATTTTGCAACTAGAGAACATCTGGGAGGGGGACAATATGAGGTCCTTTCAGGACCTTCAAACTGAATTCCAAGTGCACACATCGCAATTCTACTGATATTTACAACACAAACATGCCTTTTCTGATAAGTGAGATGCCCTCAGCAAAATCCCAGAATGTAGCCCGCTGGAGGTGCAGTTGCTCATGGGATTTCCCAAATATAAAGGTCTCTGGTAATAAGTTCTCCTGACCTGATGGGACCCCTGTGAGCGAAGTGGGAGGAAAGGCTGGGCACCCCGGAAGATAGGGACTGTGCCTGTATAGCACATCACACATTAGCAATACCCGTACAGTTTTGGCTTATTCAGTTTACCTACACCAGACCTACCTTATGCCCCACAGCTATGGAGAGGCCATGCACTCTCATCATTCATTTTTCTCAGATGCCAAGAACCTAAAGGGGACTTGTGTCATACGATGTGGAAATGACCAGCTATACAACATTCGTGTACACAGATATTCACTTCATTATCCAGAGTGTTGGGGATACACATTGAGGCCATGCCAAGGATCGCTTTGCTTGGTATCCTAGAATACTTGAGGGGACCCTGGAGGGTTAGGGTGTTGGTGGGACTGGGTACACTGCTGTCTAAGGGATACATTGTCAGATACTGGAGATACTGGTTTTCCTCCAGTGGAGGAGGGGAAAGGACTGGTGCTTGAACCAAAAAGAGACAACATACACACCACACAGATGCCTCCATAAAAATGACAAGATATGAAGAAAGTGGAGGGTTTATTACGGATTTTAATGGAAGGGTCAATAATGACAAACATAACACTTTATAATATTCACTTATGGGAACTGATGTTGGATGCAAATATACATAGTATGCTTTGTATGCACTGTGATCCCCTTGAGAAAGCAATACTTAATGTATTAAAAATCCGTAAAAGTTTTAATATAAAAAAGGCATACCGTGTAGTAAGTCAGGGGAAGATCGTAACCCAAGAGCACAGTTAGCGTGCAGCTGCTCAGACTCACTATCAGTGTTCTGTTGCATTTAGCACTATTTTTTAAGCTCAAAATCCCTCTTCATCTTGATTTTGGATACGAGTAGGCATTTTTGTGCTAAGAAATAGCTCTAAACATAGAATTACACTTCTTGAGTAATTAAAAGTAGTCTCACATAATTCTTAATCAATTCAACATGAATAGGCTGCAAGAAATTACGCAAATTAAACCCACCCCATATGCTGTAGCCAAATTAGGTTGGATTATAATGAAACTATTAATATTGTAAACTGACTTCTCGTTCCATGTCAACTGTACATTTCATGACGCCGCTTATGGGAGTACTCTCTAATGCAGTCATTATTGTTATACCGGTTTCATGAGTGCAAGGCCTGTCCACCAATACAAGGAGACCTTCTGTGAATACATGTTGCACAGGAGACTATGGATTGTCACTGCTACTATTTTTTTTTTCTCTAAATAGTTTTTATTGACTTTCACCTGACGCGCTGGATGATATACTAAGCTGTACAGCGTGGTTAAAATGTTATTGTATATGGGATACATTGTGTGATCTTTGCCCTGAAGAAGTCTGTGGCTTACACCGCATTAAGTCGAAACACGTGTTGGCTAGGATCTAATTTGAAGCTTAATGAGAAATAAAGAAAAAGAAAAAGAACACTTGTGGACACATTTATTATGAACTGTGTCTAATACTATGCACATGTATTGCTCAGGATATACTATATTTTGTTTCCATAGAAAGATATTTGACACCATTTGATTAATCTGCAGGCAACTTTCATAAAAAGAGGTCATCCACCTCAACTCCTCCCTGGAACATTTTGCTTCAATCTGTCAAGCAGGGGGCACGAGCCGGTGGGTGGGTAGTGGTCCCCAAAACATTGATTTCTCATGACAATTCCAGCAAGGAAGTTTGCTCTCCAATACAGAAAACACAAATAAAGGGAATTCCACCGAATTTGGCGAACAGTTTGAACTTTCATAATATAACGTTTTTTTGTTGGTTGTTTTACAAATATGCATTTGAAGAGGAGCATAGGGTGTCATGAAGGGGTTAAAAAGTAAGGTGTGTCTGGACGGTTGGTCCTGCAGGAGTGCCGCTGTACAGAACATAAAAAAATTGGGCCCTCTGATTGGTCAACAGAGCTTTTCTCCCATTGGCCATTTCTGTACTGCAGGACTGGTCCTGGCTCCATGGTACTGAGTATTGTAATTGGCTGGCTGCAACCAAGAAAATAATGTTGCAGGTGCCATTACAGGTCTTGGGGACTCAGTTCCTGTGTCCTGAAAATGTATAAAGAGGCTGGACAAGGACATCATGAGCCCCCGGCACTTGAGGGGTTGAACCCAAAGGGACACCCCAGGGGCAAAAACATTAAAAAAATATATGTTTTTCATGCCACTGATAACGTAGCACTACACAGGACAGTGCAGCCCTCCCATGAAGAACCATGGTACTCCAATGGTACCTGCTAATCAACCTTCAACCCCATGGTACAGCCAAGCTTCTCTGGGCAGGCTTGCACAGCTTTTCGTACCATCGACTGAAACAGCGGGTACCATGGGAGTACCAGGTTATCAGAAAAAAAATCAAACAGTTTAATAAATGAAATATGTATTTGTATATATATAGAGCAGTTTCCATAGGAAGAGTATTTTTAATTCACTGATAATGTTAGCGCCTTTGGGTGAACCTACAAAAAACTTTATAAAAGCAAAAGTGCATCCAGCTCAGCACCTTCCTGGAAATATTTAGAGTTATCCATCAAGCGAAGGCCAAGAAAAAGGGGAGGTCCCAAAACATTGATTTCCCATGTTAATCCCCATAGGAAAAATATGTTATAGCTACAGAAAAAATGTCTTGAAGGAATTACACCAAATGTAGCAAAAAGTTAACTATACATAGAAATGTGTGTTGAAAAAGATGTTGGGGGTTGTTATGCAGGGTTTACAAAAATAGGTCTATCTCGATGGTTGGTCCGGCAGAACTCCTGTAGGAGTCCCATTGGACTGAAATTGTAAAAAGTAGGTCACTCGATTGACAGAGGTAGATTATGTGCTGATGGCTTTTTTGGTACTGTGGGACTGGTACCAGGGAGGCATGGCATTATAATTAAGGCTCCCTGTTGTCATTTTCTTGACTGTATTTATTTTTAAATGTGGATAAAAACGGAAATTGGGTTGCAATTTGAGTAGTTCTAAATACATGACTGCATGCCCAACAGATGTGTGGATTGACAGGTAAGGGGGGTTAAAAAGAAATGAATTCTAGTAGAGAGGCTTTAACAGCAGTAGATATGCACAAAATTGATACTGAAATTTGCACATTTTCAAATAAATGCACTGATTTATCTTCTGCCGGTGTTCACAGCACTGAAATGTGGCAGACATTCAAGCATGAGTGCATATTTATTGGTTAAATAAAAGTGGAAAAATACTAATTTCAGCTTAATTTTTCCACAAAACCCAAAATAAATATTGATAAATACAGATAAAAGTTGTAAAAAATAAATATGGATAAATAAAGACGGAAATGGCAAAAAAATAAATACCATAAAACCGGGAGCCCTAATCATAATTAAGGCTCCCTGTTATCCATTTGTACTGATTTATACAGATAAATACGGACAGAATTATTTTTACGTCCTGTCTGGTTTTTTTTTTTAAATGTGCATAAAAATGGAAATTGGTTGTTTTTGAGTGATTCTAAATGCTGTCAACCATGACTGCAAGGCCAATAGCTGTGTGGATTGAGCAGGCAAAGGGGGTTAAAAAAAGAATTTAAGTGAAAAGCCTTAAACAGCACTTTAAGTCTAAAAATGGCATGCTTTCTTATAAGTGCATATTTTATCATCTGAGTGTGTTTAAATCATTGAAACCTGGCAGGCGTTCAGGCACAAGTGTACATTAACGGGTTAAATAAATGTAGAAATAAACACATTTCAGCTTAATTTTTTCACAATACCTAAAATAAACATGGATAAATACATGAGCATAAAATAAATATGGATAAATATGGACGGAAATGTCAAAAAAATAAATACCATAAAACCGGGAGCCCTAATCATAATCTAGTTAGCCAGCCACCGCCTTAAAGAAAATGTTAGGGCAGCCATTACAGAACTCGGGTCCTCGTGTCCTGGAGAAAAAAGTATAAGACCGCAGTGTAGGGATGCCTAGGGACTTTGGGGAGCCATAAGTAAAATTAAAGAAAATAACATTGAGCAGCCAGTACCACGGTACTCCCCATTGGACCTAATGCAGCCCTTCCGTAAGCTACCACAGTACTACTTCAGGAAGCACAGCTCAAGATTCCCACCTACAGTACCACAGTACCATAGAGGTTAAGCTTTCATGCCAGTACAGCATGTATCCTTGGGGGGATGCACATCTGTGGCCAACACCCCTTCCATGCATGATTGAAGGCTGTGCACAGTGGGGAGTTGGCTACCCTCAGCGGCATGCAGCAGATGTTGACCACCCACAGCACCATCGGCCATAGGACCTGCCAGTGGGGGGTTGGATGCAGGGATGGGTAGGGTGCAACAGGTACTTGACTGCCTGTGTGGGGTTTAGCACAGTGGAGGGTTGGGCGAAGGCTGTGCACAGCAGGGGCTGACTATACACAGGTGTTGGCTGCAGGGCCTGACCTCTGAAGGTGGCGTGCACCAAGGGAGTTGGCTGAATATCATTTAGAAACACTGAAATTTACTGGAAAGAAAAAGTTCAAGGGACGTTATAGTTAGGTATGGTTACGTTAAAAAAAAAGAAATTCACTGGAACAAAAGTGTAAATTGACATGATAATTTGGTGTTTAAATGAGATAAACACTAATATTTCTTAACTTTAAAAAAACACTGAAAATTATCAATTATAGTATACCTATGATCTCACCTATTGCATTACGCATGACATGTTATATGACATAATTGATGACATTACTGGTGACATCTCAAATAACTTCCCTTTCCCGTGTATTGTAGTGTTTGGATACATCTCCAATGTTTTTCTGGAAATAACAAAAAAGTATTAATGTACAAAACACAAACTGGTTAAATAACAAAAAAAATCAAAGAGAATCCCGGTTCAACTCCTGATGGCGATGGCAGAAGTTTCTGGCAATTCTCTAGAGTAATGTGAAGAAAGTTCAAGCAGTACTAAACAACATTAAAGTCAGGAATATGACACAATGACATCCCCAAACCAATTAACCAAAAAAATGTGCAGGTAACACCACGCATCCAAACCCTCTTTTAGATGGAAAATCATTAGAGAAAGTGACTGTCTTTGACTACATAGGCCGAACACTCACTGATAAAATGGAGTGGAACGCACAAATTAAGAAGTCTAACCTAAAGCTGGCTCAGACAGCCAGGGGGATAGCAAAGATGTCTAGGAAGTGCACCCACAAAGTGGTCGGTGGAAATTTACAAGGCCCAGGGTAGGGGAGCGGCTGTATGGGGAAGAAATCTGGGGCCATCCACCATCTGATGCCCTCTCTGTGAATGAGAACTCTTTTATTGGGCAACTACTAGGTCTCCCTAAAAGTACACCACTGACGCCACTCCGTACGGACCTTGGGGTCAGCCCAATTGACGAGGAAGCTGCCCTTAGACCCCTTCTCTATTGGAGATGTCTCTGGAGTACCCCAGAGCTTGAGTTCTTTAGAGAGGAGCTAAAGGAGGTGCTACATTTACAGAGACCTGGCAAAATCCCATGGCTGTATTATATTAAAACCCCATTGGCTGCTATGAGGATGGGAGACCTATGGCTTAATGCTGAAGCAATTTGCAGGACAACTTCCAAGAAGGCCGTGTCATAGATTTTTAGAGAATTTAAACTTAACCAAATAAAGGCCAATCCCTACACCGGTACGCTGACCCTATGTTTTTAGAGGCCAAAGATCAATATATGTTAGAACCTGTACTTGATGTCATACAGGCTCCCCTTGCAAAAAAACTGTGTCTACAATTTAGGCGCGATGTATTACCACTGCGTGCTTTGACAAAGAATTGGGGAAACACTCTGACCCAGGGCTGTCCGGTTTGTGCAGATAATCCGGAGATGGATCAACATGTACTATTTGCTTGCCCGGCATACAAGAAGGTTAGATACCGATGGCTACAACAGGTATGCTGGAACCTTGGGACAAAACATTGTGTGGAGGCATATAGGCTCCTAAAATATGACACCAGTCTGCCCATTGTGTATTCAGTCTCCCGATATTTATTCTCTATGTGGTGTGTACGTCTATCCATATTAAAACCTGGGTCTACTGGTTAGTTTTAGCTTTTTATTGTAAACAAAACTTATTAATAATTTTTGTATTTTTAATATTCATATTCAGAATTCTTTTTTAAATCCTGCAATGCAAGCTCACTTTATCTCTGAAAGATTTATACGTACAAACGGTGCTGTATTTTTTTATTCTGTGCGTTTATTGCCACAAGGGCCGAAATAAAGATTTTCTGAATGGAATAGAAAATAAATATGATGGGCAAAATGACTACAATTCTGTAAGGGGAACTACAGATATGATGTTTCAATTTTAAGGCAAAAACCACCAAGCAAACGTAATACACTAATTGAAAGTTAAAGTTTGTGGAGCAAGGCAACATGCTAAAGCTGGTGAGGGTTCCCTGAAGTCACATACATCATTGTTGAATTCTTGCGGACGAGTCCAGGTTTGGCACCAAAACTTTTGAGTGGGAGAAAGCAGGATTTCAAAATTGCTGAGGTAGCTGCACAGCTGAGTTGAATTTGCTGCCTTTCCTGAGTCCAAGGTTTTACCTTCAGAGTTAGCCATTTTTTTGGTTCTCTAAATCCACCAGTGGGGCATGGTTGGGAGATGTAGCTACTCAGAGCTCATAAGACTAGAAGCCTTCGCCTTGAGATTCCGTTGGAGTCTTGTTCTTCACAGTGAAAGGCTCTAAGAGGTACAAACCTGGATATTTTTCCTACCTAAGGTGTGCCCTTCCTGGTGAATCCTCTGTGCCTTGCCCCAGCCCTCAGGAAGGGGAAAATGACGAAGTGCCGAAATTGTTATTCTTCTGTAAATATTCTTCATAGTACTTCCTGCAGTCCTAAAGACCTCATGGAAGGATTCTAAGTGCCAGGTCTCTCAAATAATAGTGGCACCCACCAACCTTTGAAGCACCGTTTTTCAGGGCTTTTATACTGCAGTTACTTCTTCAGCAATTCTATTATCTCTAGAAATCACACTTCTTCATTGGAACTTAAAAGTTGTCTTTGCTGACCTCTTCTCGAGCTGATATGGAAGAGGTACAGATTGAAAGCTCCAAAGGAGGACAACGCACAAGAACAAATCACACACACACGCGCACATTAGTCTCCTGTAATGAGGTGCCTGCAACATAGAGGCATGTATTCAATTAATGGAGAAATTCACACAGTATGTGCCTTCTGCTCAAGTGACTAATTACTAATATCCCCATGGCTATTTTCATGAAGAACAGCAACCTGGCAAAGGTAGATTGGGCCTTCTGCATGCAGTTAGGGAGGCATAAAGAGGAGTGCACCATGGACCAGATTTATAGAGTTTGCGCTGCCAGAAGGCTAAATCTATTTTGCGTGGACCTCTGAGTCCAAGCCAGCTTGTGCTGTCCATCTTATGTATGAAAGGGCAGTGGTTGAGGTTAGTCCAAGCAATCCATCCATCACCTTGTTCGTTGCAGTTGACGCATTAAATGCGATGAGTATGCTTAAAGGCGGGTCTTATGTTCAGTGTTCTACTAGACTTAAGCTATGTCTCACTGATGAGGTTTAGGTAGACTAGAACTGAATGGGTTGCTTTTATTCCCATCTGGAGTGCACATGACCTGCCAGTTCTGGGTTGGCCTGTTCCTATTGGCTTGGGGGCAAAACTGATTTGCCTATGACATGTCTCTGTCCAAAGCAGCAATGAAGGTGAGAAACAATGGACTGAAATGCTGCTTTGGTGATTGATTGCAAAAGCTTGAGATTAAATCAAGTATTTCATGTGCTCCATTCCGCACAGCTCAAGACCTCATATCTATAACCACTCATGTGTTTTCTAAAGACCATAAAGAACAAAATATCAATGAACTTTTAAAGATATATGAATGTCATTTGCAAATAATGTGTGTTGTAATTTCACCAGGTCTATGGTCATTGCTAGGGTCTCTACTCACCAATGAATAGTCATTTAGGGGGCATATTATCAAGAGAATTATCGCCGCTTTAGCGGACATTTTTGGCCGAAAAGCAGTGATAATTCTATCTCATTATAAACAAGGACACTCTAGCGTGTGTATCCTTGATTTGTCTCCTGTTTCAGTCACCACTCGCTACACATCGATAATGAGATGCAAAGTAGGCATGGCTGATAGAAACAACATGGGAAAATATTGCGAAGGCAACTCCGCGATATTAGCAAGGAGGGGGCGCAGTGATATTAATCACGCTACCTCTGGCCTAACCCAGGAATTTAACATCTGCTAAATTCCTGTGTTAGGCATACCTAACGTGGAGGTGGATTATGGGGTTATGGCCACAGGGCCTTATCACCAAGATCATCGCTGTTTTTAGGCGATGTTTGGCCATTTGCCGGCTATCGCTGGAATATTTTTCGCCATAGCGCTGAGCGTTGGTAATACAGCGTTAGTTTGGCGAGATACTCCAGCGATAGCCGGCGATAAAGAAAAGCGCGCTAAGCGCGCTCGGGGATAATTATCGCCAACCCTAGATAATATGTCCCTTAATTTTTTGTCTGTATTCTTTTTCTGCCTACTGCTGTGTAGGATCAATATGCCAGTATGCTCACTGGCTGCTTATGTTTGTATATCGGTTATCAATAATATCAACCCTGTGTTCATTTTTGTCAGTATCCTGCATCCTGTACCTATTTATACATTCCTCTTCATTTGTGCATACATTTTGTATACTGTAATTTAAGCGAACACTAATTATCATGACTAATATGATGTATATTAATGCTTGCTCTGTTATGCTACCAATCAATAAATGTATTGATTTTTTACATGTGTGCTTCCTTCTTGCATACAGAGCTCTGATACCTACTTGGGTAAAGTCCACACATTGTAAGTCAACACAAACAAATACATATCGAAACCTGATCTTCAGCAAAACATACATGATCCCATAGGCAAACGCCATCCACACACATGACGTTAATATCCCTTTCTACACAGATGACACACAACTTACACTCTCCCTCTCAGATAAAATCCCCAAAACAAGAAATACATTCACTGTCTGCATGACTGAAGTCGCTAACTGCATGAAAGCCAACTGTCTCAAGCGTAACATCGATAAGACAGAAGTAGCGATCTTCAGTAAGAACACCTCACTTTTGGACTCCAACTTAAAATGGTTCCCAAGAACGTGTGGTCCTATCACTGAGTGTTGGCACGAGTGATGTGGACGCATGGATGAATTTCACCACAATGAAAGTTATGCTTTTGACATCGCCCCGGTTACAATTGGTGTGATATATGTTTTCCTCCAACACCGGGATCAAGAATTAATGCAGGAAATTTAGATGAGTGATATCTCATCATACATGCATGTTAGTGTTGCATTTAGTGTCTATTTTGGAATAAATTATAGGGCAGTTTGTGTGTCCTGATAAAAGCCCTGGTCCCGAAAGTTCTTTTTTCTTGGGGCTAAAACATGGCGAAGAGCCATTACGATAATAGGACCATTATATCCTTACCCCCATGTACCCATTTTTAACCATACTCGGACAACCAATATTAAAGGGATACTGTGGTTGTTTGAGATATTTTTATTATAAACCACAACCACAGAAATAATGTGCTCCCTGAAATATGTGTGAGCCCATCCTGGTTTTAGGGACCAGGATGAGACCAAATGATGATACATGCCATTAATAGATTGGGTGAGGGTTTAACCTAAGAAAAAATAAATATTTGTATTTGCCAGCAGGGTGAGAATTATATGATGAACCAGTGTACCTTAAGAGTCCGGCATGGCATACTTCTGTTAGTGCATTAGCTCCCCTTCCTCTATATCGATGGTCTCTCTTACCGATCTCGAACTAGGGTCTGGCGATACACTGTTTCAGGTTGTGTTGATAGGTAAACCCATGCCAAGCTGTCCCATTAATTCGGAGTCCAAAATTGTACAAAAACTATTGATAATCACCCAGGAGAATCTCATGACAAGGTAACGCAAAACAAAACTCCCTTATAAGAACTCAGGAGGGAATACGCCACTGCCTTTAATTCACTATTAAATGGATCTAGTGTGGCTAAATTAAAAAAAAATCCTCGACGTAAAAGATCATACGTACTTAATCTAGAATAAAACGTTCTATGTAGCGTTCCGAGTGGGAAAGGTTAGTTGTTTTTTTTACCTACTGCAGTACACCAAATTTGCCTCTTGGTGTCACCAGAGAACTGTCCAATAAACAGATATGTAGACGAAGCAAGGTTTGGGAGTATTCTGCAAACATCATTCCAGAAAGTATGCTACTTACCAGTCCTGCGCAATGAAATGCCTAGTGGGCACACGACAGTTTTTGCCTTTTAATTTAAGGTTTGTTTTCAATGTTAAGAGCAACTCTCAAAAGCAGAACCTGAGAAAAGCAGAAATCCCCCCCCCCCCCCCCACCTCCCCTTACTTAGCTGCAGGCGTTTAAAATAGCAACACCAACAGGAAGTGGTATCTTATGAATTAAAATTGACTCTTCAGTGATGTACTTCCTCTTTGTTGGAGATGTGAATGTATCTCCATTCTCTGCACAGCTGCTTCTAATTTCTGTACCCTCGACATCAATACACCATAGGCCGCATAAGGAATGCCCCTCACACATCTGGACAATATACACGCACAGCAGTGTCTCTGGTCGCCGAAACAAGATGGATTCTGCTGAATTGCTTGCTTAAACAGCATGTAAGATTGTTGTACCAGTGGGCGGGCCCATATGGATTTCATTTTGCAGAGCTGAGGTTGACGCAGGCACACCCCTTCATCCTTTGGAGAAAATAAAATCCATATGTGATGGAACAATAGTGCATACATTCCCAGGGTGTGAGTCTTTATCCCTCTCATGTAGCTTATTTATATTCACCCCCTCTAACCTCTGATTAATCCCATAAAGGAGATACTGTCAGGTAAAATAACACAATCTTCTGCAAACTGTGCATCCGCCCCACTGAAATGATTATCAGGGTGTCAGAGCAGTCCCACCCAGACTTTTAAAAATATTTATTCTTCCCGTGAATCTGCTTTCTTCAATGCTCTGGTGATAGCCAGGGCCAGTTCAAATACACCAATGCATCTTGCATGCAATATACCAACTGCACCACTCCTTTTTGAAAAAGCCTAAAAAATCCACCAAAAACATCAGCCAGTAGTCTGTAAATAAACTGGCAAAAATATGTTTCCAGTCAATGCTTTACAGGAATTAAGACCAGTACTAACACTCACAAACTGCACTGGCTGCTCTGCCTTCCATTTTTCTTTCATATTTGGAAAATGCACACTAGTAAGATTCCCTCTGGCACCTGACCAACGTATTATTTCCTATTATTCTATTTTCTGTTATTTACTTACAAACGTTTACCCCTCAAAATGAGGATTTTTATAGAAATGTGGCGTTACTTCCACATCTTTGGGCACAGAATTGCCTTATTTCTCAAAAAAACGTTACACGAAATTCAGCTCATGCTTGTGCCAAGTCTACAAAAACAATACAAGGCAATTATAAACAAAAGCACTGAGACAGAAACTATGATAATGTTCTCTCTTCCCTTTGCTTGTCTGTGGTGACTGAACATATGGTCAAATATCTGATGTAGGATGTATCTTACTTAGGAACATCATATGAAAGAAATGTGTACATAGAAAGTGCTTCCGTGTATGAACTACATCCGGGGCAGCTCCATGTTGCTGTCCAGGGTGTATGAGGTCTTTGTATCCTGTTAAAAAATGGACGAGCCTGTCACTCCTCAAGAGTTTGTGTAAGATATCCATGTGGTGTATGAGTATAGGATATGCACGCCCCCTACAGGCACTTTCAGCATGAGGTCTTTGTGGCAAAGAGAGGGTCTGCAATCCCTTAGAGTTGTTCCTAGGATACCTTTGTAGATTTAGACGCGCCTGAAAAGTGCAATCTTTGTGTCAGCTGAGGCAGAAAGGATTAGCTGCCACCTTAAATTGGCTTCTCACAGGATGTCTAAATACACTAATAGGGAAGGAGTAATTGATCCCTGAATGAACTTTCTGAATGATATATATAGCTTTATAATGTAGGAGCACTCGCACATCAGATCACCAGATCTGAGCAACATTCTGTAAAAATACCTCTGCCATGTGATAACTTAGTTTGTCCCCTAAAAAAGGTTCAAAACATGCCTTTCTTGATTGAGAGGTGCTGATCTGACAGAGCATCTCGAAGGACCCCAAATAAATCGTTGTGGCTTAAAAAACACGAGGAATCTGCTGAAAGCCAACATAGGGCCTATTAGCATGATCCAAACACAGAAGCCCTTTGCCCTAAAGGACTTTTATGTTTCTGTGGTCTGGGCATTGCTCAAACGAATTGGATAATAAAGAAATCAGGGTTCAGGTTTAGCAGCATTGATGAAGGCTTCTGTCTTGACGATTTTCAGTCTCAATACATTATATGCAATCCACCTGTCAATCACATTAAAAAGAGTCCAGCTGGTCCTCCCACTCAGCTCTGGTGAAGCTCAATACTTGTGCGTGCCTTCTGCGTGATTAAAGCACTTTTATTGGCCAAGTGACTAAACAAACATGAACGAGGAATACAATAAATGCTGGAAGCCACACTGAGCTAGCCCGTAGCGACCCTACATTTTCTGACAGCTAATAGTCAGCCTAAATGAAGCAGCGCCTTGCCCTCGGTGAGCTAGATGGTTAATAACGACACTTATTGCCCACTTTGGGGGTCATAGATTCGTTCAACTGGAACAGAGCTTCCCTGTGATTCTCTACAGTGGTAATCCAGCACAATGTAGCTGTGTATGTTCACCTTCAAGGTCTAAAGCTTGTCAGGGTGTGCTGTAACAGATCTGAAGATATGATACCTCTCTCTTAAGACCTCAGCTGGGGAGTATATTTTCCAAAGAGAATCAAAACTGGCACTCAGACATAATGATGTGCAGGTTTTTTTGACAGGTTAAATGAGGAAATCTCTGAAATTTCCCAGGGCATGGTCAGTAGTGTGAGAAATGCTAATATTTTAAGAGAAGTGCTGATACCACATGAGACATATCAAGAGGTTGGCAGATGCCCATGGACAAAGCATGCTGTGGAAAATCTAGAAGTGAACGTGTGGCAGCATCGGGGAGCAGAAGCTCTTCAGAAAAGCAAGCAACGGTGCCGAGTCCCGTTAGGCAGTGTCTACTGCTAGATTAGGGTTTGATATCAGGGTGGACCTCAGAGCTTCAAAACTCCGGTTTGTTTTTATCAAGGTGGGGAGGGAACTACTAGGGTGCGATGCCTTACTGGGTCTACTCAGATAGAACGGTGTAGGTGATGTACATATGAGGTTCTAGTCTCACCTCCACAGTACAGTAACCAATTATATTTCACCTGCTGTTTGATGAACTCACCTCCACCAATCGAGAAGAGGAGAATGGGAAGTGTCATTGAGTTGATCCAATAGAGGTTGGCTATAGCAGAGTATGTGGCACGGTTAAAAACAATCATATTAACGTTGAAACTGACATCTGAAACCTAAGAGGAGATTGTCTGAGAAAGCCTTAGAAAAGCTGTGCCCAGAGCCAGGCTAGCTCTTTGCCTCATTTTGATCCTTTGAATGCTATTTGAAAGTCCCTTGGTGCCACTGGCTCTTCTAGAACTCTCATACA